>NC_040102.1:30825330-31128360 GCF_003369695.1 Bos indicus x Bos taurus
TTAAATATCTTCAAGCGACCATGGACAGTTCCATTAAGCACAACTGTTAGAATGACTGCTAGGACAACCAGAACCACTTAATACCACAATAGATGAAACCCAGTAACTCAAATGAATGATATTTTGCTACATGTGGTGACAGAGACACACAAATTTAACCAGGAGTGAAGGGATGAATCGTGTGGAAAGGCTCAGGGTAGGTGCCAGAGAGGAAGTGACAACTGACTTCAAAGCTGAGTAAAAAGCATTCCAGGGAATAGAATGTGCAACGGCACAGAGGTATATTCAGCATCACTTATTTTGGAACTAAGCAAATCAGAACAAAATAAGAAAAGTAGAGTGATAAGGAATGAGGCTGAAAAAATAAAAGATTTGACCATGTACAATATTGTTTGTTGACTAGGAAACTGAAACATACCTGGTGGGTAGGGATGGATGAGGCTTACTTACACGTGGTGTGTTTTATCTCCTGCTTCATCTCCACTGCCACTTCCCACATTCAAGTATTTATTATTCCAGTATCCTTCTGAGTACAGTAAAAAGATGTCTCATTTTGCCTAGTGCAGATATTAATAGTCCTCCTTTTCACACTCAGAATCTCTCAATTTGGACAATAAATGATAGTCACTCTACTTTTGAGTGTCCTCGTCTCTAGTTGTGAACGTTTAAAATCCTTTCTCTAATCCCCACATTGCTCCCAATGGGCAGTTTTGAGAGAGAGAGAGACTTGGGGAAGAGGAACTCAGCAAGATCCAGCGTGTGTGAATGTGTATGTGGGGGTTAATGTGGAATGAAGGGGATGAAGGACTTTAAGATAATTCACAGAATTCTAGCTTGGGAACTGACGATTAATTAGAAGAGAGAGGTTTGCCAGCTGAAGTCACCTGAGAGTTTGTGATAACAGTTGCTTTGGGAGCGACTCTGGATTTTTTTCTGGAACAAATACAGCTCTTTCCCTTATAAGAAAAGAGGTAGGAAGAAAATTGATTACAGAATAAATAAATAAAAATTATATGTATACTCACACAAAAAAAGATAACTGCTGAATTGAAATCCTATGTCACTTGTTTGGGCTTCCCTGGTGGCTCAGCAGTAAAGAATCTGCTTTCAATGCAGAAAACACAGGAGAGGTGGGTTCGATCCCCGGCTCGGGAAGATCCTGTGGAGAAGGGAATGGCAACCCACTCCAGTATTCTTGCCGGGAGAATGCCATGGTCAGAGGAGTCTGACAGGCTGCAGTCTACGGGGTCGCAGAGTCGAACATGACTGAAGCGACTTAGCGTGCATGCCTGCATGTCACTCATTTGGTTGGAGCATGGGACAACAATGCTACTCCCAGCAAAGTATTATGATACTGGATGCAGACTGGGTCTGCGTGCCTCACGCACAGCGGAATCTTCTGCTTTCATTCTCTTTCCTTCCTAGCTAGGTAAGAATCTTCCAACCCTGAAGTAAACGAATGCCATACATAACATGTCAGGAAAGTAGTACAGACGTGGGCATTAACATTACATGAAAATTGAAGAATTATTAAAAATGAGATGACATAGCTGCGTGAGAACCACAAAGGACCCAGAAGCCGAGTTCCAGGCCCCTTTGCCACATCCAGCGTGTGCAGCTTTGAGCAAGTCATTTTCTTTCTCCAAACCTCAATCTGTAAATTTTGTGTATTATTAACTGAATTCCAGGATTTGGATGAGGACAGTAGAGTGACTTTAAGTATGACAAGTCCTGTGCAAATTACATGCTACATTTTGTCTATCCATTTTTTCTTAATTAAAAAGATGGAAAGGCACATGGAATTTGCTTGAGCTCTGTCTCAGTGATATTGAGTCCTTCCCTTTTAACTGCTAGTGCATTCCGAGACTCAGAGGAAAGTTCAGTTCAAGTGACATCAAACATAGGAAGTGTTCACTCTAAAATCAAGAGCCTTGTCTTAAGACTAGAGTTGCCATATGATCCACAGTCACACTCCTAGGCATATACCCAGATGAAACTGTAATTCAAAATGATACATTCACCCCTATGTTCATGGCAGCACTACATTCAATGGCCAAGACGTGGCAGCATCCTAAATGTCCAACAACAGAGGCATGGATAAACAAAACGTGGTCCACACGGACACGCGAGGAATGTTAGTCAGTCATAAAAGGCAACAAAATAATGCCGTTGGCAGCAACATGGATGCAACTAGCAATTATACTAAGGGAAGTCAGACAGAAAGACAAATACCATATGGTATCACTTACATGTAGCATCAAAAATATGACACGTATGCACCTATCTGCAAAACAAACAGACTCGTAGAAAACAGACCTGTGGTTGCCAAGGCAGAGGGGTGTAGAGAGGGGAAGGACTGGGAGTTTGGGAATGGTAGATGCAAACTATGATGCAGAGGAGGGATAAATAACAAGGGCTTACTGTATAGCACAGGGAGCTATATTCAATCTTCTGGTATAAGCTAATGGAAGAGAATCTCAAAACATAAAAAATGTTTAAATAAAAATTGAAACAAAGAGCCTTGTGATAAAAGACACCCTGCATCAATTCTTTCATCTGCTTCTGTTTCTGATAACACTCTGGCCTCTTGCTTGATACTTTAGAGGTATACTCTGTGGGTCCAAACAAGGGGTTCTGGGTGGGCTGGCGTTTAGATGAGATCAGTGTCCAGTCACGCTGGGGCAGGTGCTTATGCCAACTTGAGTAGGCTTTGTCCCTGTCCACTCTGCCAGCCTTTCCTTGCTGGAGAGTGATGGATATAAATGAACGACACTGTTTACTGGTCAGTCACGGATTTGAATTTGGTTTGCTGCTTTGAGTTTTCAACATTTCTATTGGAATAATCACACTGATGGCATCTAGCTATCCCTTTGAGGAGATGTGGCGTTAATGAACTCTGTAACAGCCATAGGGACCCATTGAGGAGGGGAGGTGCTCCGAAACAGCAAACAGAATTGCCTCCTGTGCTCCAGAGAGGGGAGTAAATTGCTACCACTTGGGAAGCACATCAATTCCTCCAGGCTGCCAGGGCCATGTGGTGTCATAAAAGGGGCAATTTATCAAATGGTACCTTAATGGCTTAGAAGGGTTAATGCACCTTGAGCCAAAGTCTTTTCTGCCATGAAATCACAATGGTTTCTTCACAGAGTCATTTAGGTTAGAATATAATGCCATTAACCCCAAAATGAGGTGGAGAAGAGAAAAATATGAAAGAAAGTGGGAAAGAAAAGGGGGGTTCTCACGTTGTCATCTTATGATTGCTCTTTTTGGAAAAGAGAACTTCCCCGTACCGTGCTCCTTACTCATCCCCTCCACCTCACATCCCCTTGGTCCACACACAAACTGCATGCGTGAAAATTGCCTTCATTTTAATCAAAGTGCATTCGAAGCCCACAGGAGCTCACAATGTGAAGTGATTAGAATGGTCCAGAGGACTCTCTTAATTAAAGATGCCATTGACAAGATAACAATGGTCTGTGAATGTGGTTAATAGGTCTGAATGGAAGGGGCACCTTAATTCAGTAAGAGGAAAGTCACTGGTTTGTGAGTTTGATTGTGCATTGTAAAGGAACAGCACATACTGTAATTATTTTTATTTGTATGTGCCGTCTCTTTTATTGCTCATGCTGGAAGTAGAAATAACCTATCCTATTAAGATATTTAATATATATCATCCTTTCCATTTCACTTGGTTATAGCTTAATAAATATGCCAGGAGAAGATGCCAACCCACACTGGGGCTGCCCTCGTGCTTACTAAAGCAAGCCCTTTGAAAACCGGCATGATCAACCGCCTCCCTCCCTTGGTTACAGTCTTTAAGGCAAACCATAACAACTTCCTAGGACCCCATAAAGTTAGAGGCAGATAGGGAGCTTCACTCTGCGCGTGAACTTCTGCAGCTGAAGCATGAAGATAACCAAAGGTCAGCCGACCCCCTCAAAGATTGTGTGGTGTCTGGGAGACGGCAGTGGACAGGAGGCAGCAGCAGAGGGGTCTTGAGGTCCTAAATTTGAAGTGGACAAGCCATGAAAAGCCAGTGGTAGACAGAAGAATGGCACCCCAAAGACATCCACACCCTCATCCCTGGCACCTTACATGGCAAAAGGGACCTGGCAGATGGGATGAAAGGTTAAGGACATGGAGAAAGAGAGATCATCTGGATTATGCAGTCAGCCCACAGAAGGATCCTTCTAAGAGGAGACAGGAGTGTCTATCAGATAATGAGATTTGAGGATGTCACAGGTCTCACTGATGGAAGCAGGGGTTTGCACCCAAAGAATGCCAGCGACCTTTAGAAGCTGGGAGAGGCCAGGAAACAGATTCTTCTCCAGAACCTCGAGCAGGAATACTGCCCCGCTGACACCTTCATTTTAGCTCCCTGGGACTTTTGTCTACATAACTGTAACATAAATTTGTGTTGTTTTGATCCAGTAAGTCTATGAAAGTTTAGTGGCTCAGTCATGTCCTGCTCTGTGACCTCAGGGACTGTAGCAGCCCACCAGGCTCCTCTATCCATGGAATTCTCCAGGCAAGGATGCTGGAGTAGGTACCTATTCTCTTCTCCAGGGAATCTTTCTGACCCAGGGATAGAACCCCGGTCTCTCGCATTGCAAGCAAATTCTTTACCATCTGAGCCTCCAGGGAAGGTAAGATCCAGAAAGCCTATGGAACAGCAATAATAGGAAACCAACACAAGCATCTGTTGTGGCCACACTACACTCTCCAAAGTTCTGTTTTCCTTTCTCCAGTGTCTGTGAATACCATCTTGGCAATTCACATGCCAACATTACACCTTCGAGGTTCAGGTTTTGGAGACCACATCCCAGAGAACATCTGTCTCTTCTACTGCTGGTACCCCCACCCAACACCACAGGACCCCCACCACTAACAGGAGATTCTGATCCCAGCTCTATCACAAGGGGGTGTGACTTCGGCCTTGTCCCTCCACCCCGTGCCACACCCTCCTGTCTCCTTGATGGTGTTGACCTGATTACTCCTGTGTCCTGTCCCTGCCCCCACCCAAATGAAGTGCTTCTCTGACACCGGATTCAGGTTCCTCCAGAGAAGGCTGTTTTCCCCATCCAGAACAGCAATGAGTAAACAACTTAGCAGATAATAAAACCTGTCATAGCAGCATACCACCTAGATCCACTCTTCTCCCCTCTCTGGTTCACTTTAAAGCACTCTCCCTAAGCCATCATTATTCCGCTTCTCCTAGTAAACAAAGCTAAACACTGACACTGCATGAAAGATGAGGTTTAAATTGTGTCTAGGAACTGGTGGTTTACACATGATTTGTGATTCCTTTAGTATATTAATTGGTAAACACCCAATGAATGTGTACATAAACTAAAGCCGCTGAACATATGCAGACAGTTGAATCTCTCAGTGGGGTGTTGCTCACATTTCAGCAAAGTCAAATCCTCATTCCAGCCTGTGTGTAACTGCTCCCCCAACCCCAAATCCCATGTGCCAACTCCCCACCCATGATCCTATTTCAGATAATACCAAGTGGGTGACACCGATCTTTAAGCCTTTTAATAGTAAAGCCATATGCTTCCATCCTCTGTAAACGGTGCCCGTTGCTTGTTGTAATCCACTGTTCTAACTGCTCCTCTCCTGCCCCACCTAATGGCGTAGAATGGTGTGAAGAGCTGTAACATTCGTTCCAGTGACTGCTCATCAACACCCCAACCGGGCAGCCTTCTGTACTAACACATGTACTATTTAGAGAAAGGCGATGTAGGAACTGACCCTGTGCATTTGCATTTTTCAGCCGTAGTGGTGGTTGGTGGTGGTTTAGTCACTAAGTCGTGTCCGACTCTTGTGACCCCATGGACTGTAGCCTGCCAGGCTCCTCTGTCCATGGGATTCTCCAGGCAAGAATACACGAGTGGGTTGCCATTTCCTCCTCCAAAGCCTTCATAGTGAGCACTTCAACTTGACCAGCATCTAAGTTCCATTTCAGAAGCCTACTTGATCTGTATCTAACAGACCACTCCACCCCCACTGTGTAAGGCATGGCTTCAGATGCTTTCTCAGGAATCACTCAAGTTTTCAAGAACCACACTTTTCTCAAACAGTAGTACCTAGCTAATGTGCATGCAGAAGGTCCAAATGAAAAATACAAGTTCTTGGTCCCTATCTCAGAAATACTGAATCAGAATCATGGGTGGTGTCCAGGAATATAATTTTAAACAAGCTAGCCAAGGAATTTGAACCACATTACAGTTTTACAGCTACTTAAAGACTGAAAGAGGAGTCTACTGTGATAAAGAGATTTTGTTCAACTTATTTTTTCTTCTATTCTGCCCTTACTTACCTATCCTCCCTTTCTAGAAGTCTGTTTTGTTAAATCATATTTACAGGACTTCCCTGGTGGTCCAGTGGTTAAGAATCCAGCTGCCAATGCAGGGGACATGGGTTTGATCCCTGGTCTGGGAAGATTCCACGAGCCATGAAGCAGCTAAGCCCATGCACTACAACTCCTGAATTCACACTCTAGCACCCAAGAGCCTCAACTACTGAGCTCCAAGACTAGAACCCGTGCTCTGCAACAAGAGAAGCCACCGCAATGAGAAGCTTGTGCGCCACAACAGAGAGTAGCTCCCACTCGCTCCAAACAGAGAAAGCCACGTGCAGTACTGAAGACCCAGCACGTGCGTGCTCAGTCACTTCAGTCGTGTTTGACTCTTTGCGACCCCATGGACTTTAGCCCGCCAGGCTCCTCTGTCCATGGAATTCTCCAGGCAAGAGTACTGGAGTGAGTTGCCATTTCCTTCTCTGGAGGATGTTTCCGAACCAGGGCTTGAACCCAAGTCTCCTGCTTTGCAGGCAGATTCTTTACCACTGAGCCACCAGGGAAGCCCCAAGACCCAGCACAGCCATAAATAAATAAATCTTTAAAAAATAAATCCTATTTACAGAGCAGTTATTGGTTAGCTGCTCAGTCATGTTCGACTCAGTGACCCTATGGACTGTGGCCTGCCAGGCTCCTCTGTCCATGGAATTCTCCAGGCAAGAGTACTGGAGTGGGTTGCCATTTCCTTCTCCGGAGGATGTTCCCAAACCAGGCTCGAACCCAAGTCTTCTGCATTGCAGGCAGAAGCCCCAAGACCCAGAACAGCCATAAATAAATAAATCTTTAAAAAATAAATCCTATTTACAGAGCAGTTGTTGGTTAGTTGCTCAGTCATGTTTGACTCAGCGACCCTATGGACTGTAGCCCACCAGGCTCCTCTGTCCATGGAATTCTCCAGGCAAGAATACTGGAGTGGGTTGCCATGCCCTTCTCCAGGGGATCTTCCCCACCCTGGAATTGAACCTCGGTCTGCCGCATTGCAGGCAGATTCTTACCGTCTGAGCCATCAGGAAAACCCACTGGAGTTGAGTCCCCCCAGGAGACCTAGTCACACTATTGGAGTTGACTGATGTGCCATGCTGGCTTTCTAAAGGGCCTGTATCTCTGGGAGATCCTGAGATGGTGTTTCCTACTGATCTCAAAGATTTGGTCAGAGCTATGTAGTGATGCACGCATCAGACTCTAGTAAGACAAGAGAAATCATAAACCTCAAACCGTGATTTTTATCCATGGCAATGTTAGCACTGTTGATCAGTATGAGGATTTCAGGGAAAAGAGAAAAAGAATAATAACAGTTAAAACTCTGTATCATCTCAGGTAGAAAAGTGTAGGAGGCTGGAGCCAGCTAAGTATAGCTTTCATCTATCAGCTTTTTATGTCTGTTCCATTAAAATATGATTTAATTATGGATCGACCCAGGGTCTGGCATAGTAAAACTATCATTACCTTCCTACCTGCATTCCTGAGTGATGCTCGGGTAAAGGTGATCAAAAACCTACATTCATCTGTAATGTAGACCATAAGGAGGAAAGGAGAGAGTGATGATTACCAAGCACAGCATGGCAGATGACAATAACAGTCAAAACCATGTCTTTAAAAATGGAGCTGAGTGTTTTGTTTGAAAAGAGTGACACGCTGCAAGCCTAGAATCAGGTCAAGAGATGTTGAAAGCAAAAGCCAAATGTGCCCGGATGCAGCTCCAGACCTGCCATGGGCATGCCGCCTTGCAACTGACCTTCACCGTGACCTTCTGTTGACCTTGGTGAGCAGATGATACTGCAGAATGTGAGTCCCCACGTGGCAAGGTCCGGACCACAACCTTGCCACCACCAAGTTCAGAACCATCACATTCTGTGCAGCTGTCAGCGACCCTAGTGATTTCATTGTAGGAATTCTGAACCTGAGCCCCTCTTCATTAGGATCTTTTTGTTTTGTCAGAATTTCACATTTAAGGAAAAGCTGCAAGGATAGTACAGGTGACTCCTGAACGACATGGCTTTGAACTCGATGGGTTCACTTTTCAGTAGTCAGTAATTACAAGCTGTGTGTGGTTGGATCCACAGGTGTGGAGCCACAGCTATGGAGAATCGCGGAAGTTGAAGGACAGCCATAAGTTATGCATGGGTTTTTGACTTAGCAGAGCATGTTGGTGCCCATACACTCCCGTGTGGTCAAGGGTCCTCTGTATAGAGTTCCCAACCTTCCCACGCCCGGATTCACAAACGTTAACATTTTAGTATGTGTTCTGTGTTCTGCTGTTTCTCTCTCCATGTGTGTAAATACTGGGTTAGCCAAAAAGTTTGTTCCAATTTTTCCATGTTAGAGGCAAACTTTTGGCCAACCCAATAAAATACACGCACACACACACAGTGTTTAACCATTGTGAATAAGATATTCCTTTGCCTCCAGATACTTCATTGTGTGTATCCTAAACACAAATTGTTACATGACCAAAGCAAATTATCAAAATCAGGAAATTAACATAGATACAATACTATTATTTACCTCACAGACTTTATTAATATATCACCTGTTATCCAAATAATGTCCTTTATGGCAATGAAAATTCAGGTCCATTCACTACATTCTGTTATCATGCACTTTTTTGGTCTCTTTTAATCTAGTGCAGTTTCTAAGTCTGTTGCTAGTTCATTATGTTGACCGTTTTCAAGAGTGCAGATCAGCTAGTTTGTGAATATCCCTCAAGTTGGGCTGATATTTGTTTAATAAATTCTTATGCTTAGTGTCAGTATAAGTATTATTGTCAGGAATGTTATAGAAGTGATGCTTGAGTTCCTTTTGCTTTTTCATATCAAGAAGTATGTTCTGAAAATTAATCCCTTTACTGGCAAGATTAACTGAGAACTTGGGCTAGATAGTGTCTACCAAGGTTCTCAAGTATAAAGTCATGTCGCTCCTTTGTAATTAATAAGTACCATGTGGAAAGATACTTTGAAGCCATGCAAATCGTCTATTATTCTTCAGACTTTCACCAGAGTATAGAGCATCCTATTCATAATCCTTAACTGAGTCAGTTATTAATATGGTTAGTTGTCAAATGATGACTTTCTCCACTTATTAGTTGGCTTCTTATTGTATGGACTTCCCTGGTGGCTCAGGTGGTAAAGAATCTGCCTGCAGTGCAGGTCTGGGTTCAATCCCTGTGTTGGGAAGTATCCCCTGGAGGAGGGAATGGCTTTCCCACTCCGGTGTTCTTGCCTGGAGAGTTCCACAGACAGAGGAGCCTGGCGGGCTATGACTGAGCGACTAACACAATGTGGTTGTTTGCTTCCGTATGGAAGAGTTTTTCCCTTCCCGTTCATTCATTCATTTATATCTGTATCTTTCCTGGTTCCTTATTTTATTCAATGGGTTATCATCCTTTACTACCATTATTCACTGTGATGCTCAAAATGTCCCATGCTTGGTCACTGGAAACCACTGGTTCCTATGCTTTCTTCATAAGTATTTTGAGCGCTTGTGGCCTATATTGGGAACTGGGCAGGGGTACCACAATAAAATAAAAATAATTTAATAGTGCAGTACATTGGAAGGCAATGAGTGTAAAATAAAAGAAAAACAAAGATCAGCTAGCATTCAGGGTAAGAATGTTGCAGTGACATTGTTCAGGCATGACTGGGGAAATGCCTTGTTATTGAAGGAAAGGGAGCAAAGGTCTGTGGGGCATGAGAGAGCTAGTTGTGGGGACATCTGAAGGAAGATTCCAGAGCAGGAGAAATAGCAACACTTCCATAAGTTGGGGGAAGAGGGCGAGATGTTGGCATTTTCAGTGGGATTCCTCTGACTGCTGAGTTGAGAAGTGACCGTGATGGAAACACGAAAGCACTGCCAAGGTGCCTTCAATTCCCATAGTACTCATCCTAAGGCAGTGGAAATCCCCTTAAAGCATGTGTGTTGTGATAAGGGCAATCTATTGAATAAATTTTGGAGTAGGAAACAGCAACCCACATCAGTATTCTTGCCAGGAAAGTCCAATGGACATAGGAGCCTGGTGGTCTACAGTCCATGGGGTTGCAAAGAGTCAGACACAACTGAGCGTGCACACATTGAATAAAGTAGCCACCCAAAAGCACAGTTGCTGTAGAAATAAGACTCATAAAAAGGCAGGAGAGATGGGAGTTGAGGATTGAGAAGCAGAACCCTCACGCATGGAGCACATACTAGGTGCTTTTTAGGTTTTACTTCTTTTCACTCCAGAACAATCTTAGAGTATATTCCCTTTTTATTTGACCACACTGCACATCATGCAGGATCTTAAGTTCTCTGACCAGGGATCAAACCCACAACCTTTGCATTGGAAGCGCAGTCTTAACCACTGAACTCCCAGGGAAGTCCTCGAGTAGATGGTACATGTTATGGGAGGCAAGTGAGGCTCCACAGGGCTTTCCCTTCTACCAAACTCTGTATGGTTTTCTTGACACAGAAAAGGTCGGTGGAGGGACATGGTGTCAGAGACAGTGCCATGAAGCACACAGAAAGGACACGATAAAGTTCCTTTCCCCTACTTCTGTGTTCTCTACGGCTCCTCTGCTACTCTTGCTTCTCTCCCTGTTAACTCACCCGGGTTAGCCATGTGGGGCTTTCTGTCTTGCCAGACTCCCAGACAAGAGGCCCCGTACCCTTTACTAACACCCTCTCCTGCCATGTATATTTATTTGGGGGCTGGGGACATCAAAGCTAAACAGATGGCAAAATTTTCCCCAGAACTCTCAGCTGCACTGCCAGAGCAGAAATTTGAATTCACAACCATGTTTCTATACAGTTGATCAATAAAGCCACCTGCTTACACAGACCTGGCTCTTAAATTATGGATCTTTTTATATCAGCATTCATAAACATGTACAGCATATATATGGAGAAAAGGCAGGGGCTGGTAACAAAATGAAAAAATTAAATAGCAAACATCTCATACAACCAGACTTTTCATACACGAGTGATGCACAGAGAAGCTGTTCATATTATGGTCCAGAAAATCACTGCTGTTATTAGTTCCCAGTTACTGGTAGCTCACAGCAATTTTAGAAGAATGTGTTGCCCTTTTTTTAACCCCTAGCAAGAGCATGAATACTTCCCTGGTGTATGTAATACTGGATTGGCTGAAAAGTTCATGGGGTTTCCCATAACATACCCAAACGGACTTTGCTGAACTCAATATGATGTAGGCAAACTTAAATGCCATCTACACATGCCTTACAAATCTTCAGTTTTGCCCAGTTATGAGCTTCTTCCCTCAGTCCTGTTACCCCCAGATGTCCTAGGTCTGTATCCATGACTCTACTTGGATGACATTTTTTCCTGCATCTTCTTTGGGACAGAGGACCAGCCATCTCCTAGCACCAACAGAGAAACACAGTGCATCTGGCCACAGGGCTCAGGAGCTCCAGAAATCAGAAATCTGGGCTGACTTTGCCTCCATCTCTTTGGCTGACTGCTCTGTGACCTTATGTTGTTAATACCTGTGCACACAGGTGTGTGGAGCGCTTTAATTAATATTTGTAAATCTCCCTGATTGCCCCAGATAGAAGGTGGCAGAAAAGGGCAAATCATTATTAATCACAGCGGGAAAAAAAAATGGAGAGATTAAGTTTTGTTCCTTCACCAGAGACAGACCTACACACACGGACACTGTTTTCACAGTAGGAGGATTAGACAGAAGTCTTATTTTCTTTGCGCTTCTGGAAATGTCCAATGTCTGCTTAATGCGAAGTCCCATTCCAGGTCCCACCTAGGTTTCTACGTGCACCCTCTCCAACTCCTAATGCTGTTTTAAGTTATTACCGAAAGGCGCCTTCTATTCACGAGTGTGAGAGTTCATCTAATGAGCTGCTTTCAGTTCATTTGGCATTAAATAATTCCCCCAATTCCCATATGTTTGAACAATATGTTCAACAAGGGGGAATGCTTGTCTGAAAGCTATTAAAGTTCTTTTAGGAGCTTGTCCTCGGTCACTCATATGCACGCCAGCTATCCCTGTCTGTAGGATGCAGGCAGCAATTACCCGGAAAACGTTCTAATGGCCGCTGGCAGGCATCCATGCGCAGACTGCCGCCTCGTGCTGGCTAGAGCCCTCACTGGAAATTCACATTTGAGTCAAACCTCGAGTAGAGCATTCTAGGCTGTTCACAGAACATTACTGATTACTAATACCTGAGTTTCCAGACCCACCCACCACCTCCCCCCGACCCCAACTTGGCCTGCCCTACTTAGAGATGTAAATGCATAAAAGGCATATTTTCCGTTTTGCCTATGCTTTGTCTGGAAAGGAAGAGCTGATAAATTTGGTTGCTTACGAGGAAGGCTGACTTTGGGAAATGCAGCTTCTTGGAGAGGGAGGAAGACCCTGTGATCATACTCAAGTCTGCTTTAGGTACAGGAGATATGAGATGCTCCTCCTTGCTTATCTGCCTTGACTTTTGTTGCAGCAGCAAATTATAGATAATGAGCTAAAGGGTGACTGTGACTGACCAGAGAGGGAAACAAGCAGTGTCAACACAAGCAATTCAGAAATTAACATGTTAGATGTGCTCGTGGAAAACCTGCTTGTTAATACAAGACCACAGAAAAGGTAGTATCTTTTAGTACTAACTTCATCCTGCTCTTTTGATCAGAGATGACATTCTTCAATGCCCTTCCTCGGTGAGATGAGAGAAAGCTTAGGCAATAATACCAATCCTAGCTCTCATGTCACACTATTCATCTGAGAATCCTGAATTGCTTTACAGACTATATTCTGAATCAGTATATTTCTTACAAGTGAAAATACCAAAAAAAAAAAAAAAAAAAATCAACTACCTTTTTCTAAAACACATAGCAGTTAGGGAAAATGGGTAGACTTCTGGGTTCTCATTGATTGCTGTGCTATAACCCACCCCATCTTACTGTTTAGGGACAGAGATTAAAAACAAAAGCCACAAAAACAGAACAGGGAGGCATTCAGTCAGGTGGTATTATTCCCTTTTAGTCAAATTTCTTTGATCTGTTTCATGGCTCTGCCTTTTTGTTGTAAATTATTCACAATGCAGGAAAATCTGAACACCAGGTTTAGGCAGAATGATTTTAAATTTATAGCTAAAATAGGAAAATATGAAAGATATATATTTATGTATTTGATTATGCAGTTTATAACTGTCTACTGTGCCATCACTATAAAACTTGTGTATTTGCACATTGGCAGAAAATAAATGTTTTTGAAACCAGAAGAGACATTCAATCTGTATTCATTTGAAGTGTTGCTTTGTTTACAAAAGTAATTTGTTTTGCTGCTGACTAGCATTAAACGTATTTGTAGGAGGAGTTGTTGGGATTACCAGATTGGTCATTTCTATGACAGCTTTGGCTTTGGTCATTGATAATATCACCAACGAGAATGAGGATTCAACAGCTGGTGTGTGACATGCCAGCCAGGTCTTTTCTTTCTACTGTTCTGCCCTGTCTTTCTGAAGAAGCATTTGTCATTTTGTTTTTCAAAACCTAGATATGAAATCTAGGCTTACCCTTAGTCTGTATGCTTGAGTGGTTCAAGATAGATGTCTGTAGTCCTGACCAAGTACCCTCCAGAAGGTGGTGTTCCCCAGGAGGGTGTCCCAGAAAGGGTTTTGCTACTAAGCCCTGTAACTGAATTCTCATCCAGGTATGCCCCCCACTCCTTTACATGTTTCTCTCTTTTATTCTTTCCCAACCGTACAGCCTCCAGTCAGATGGATCCGAGGTGCTCCTGAGTCCGGAAGTCACCTGCGGTCCCCCTGACATGATTGTCACCACTCCCTTTGCCCTGACCATCCCACACTGTGCGGACGTCAGCTCTGAGCACTGGAACATCCATTTAAAGAAGAGGACCCAGCAGGGCAAGTGGGAGGTGAGACCCAAGAGCCTTCCTTAAAAACAAACAAACAAAAACGGCTGTAGGGAGTTTGGAATGGACATGTACACACTGCTATATTTAAAATGGATACCCAACAAGGACCTACTGTATAGCACAGGGAACTCTGCTCAGTGTTATATGTCAGCCTGGATGGGAGGGGAGTCTGGGGGAGCAAGGATACATGGATATGTATGGCTGACTCCCTTCACTGTCCACCTAAAACTATCACAATAGTGTTAATCGGCTGTACTCCACTATAAAATAAAAAGCTTCAAAAAAAAAAACACAGGGTTTAGGTTCCACCTGTGGAATGGAATTAACTTTACCTTCTGTTCACACAAGTCAGCTGTGAAATTGGTGAGCGTTTGCTTGTTTTCCAGGGGGTTGGCGGCCAGTATTACGACATCCTCAAGGTGTTGGCTAGTCGTGTGTGTGTCATGTGTGTGATAATGGGGAAAAGAAGCCAGAGAGGATATGAAGCTTTTTCCTTTGATTTTGGAATACAGTTGTAATCACCCCTACAGGCATGTACCCTGTGCACCTGCCTTTCGTAAGTGAGACTATGGCTCCTGCCTTGGTTCCCAGGCCATTTCTCTGTCCCAGCTGACTCTCCTTGTGGCCTCTGTGGGAATTAGGGAAGAGGCCCAGGGTAAGCCAGCTGTATTCATAAAAGGAGTCACCATCTGTTTTTGCCAAAATAGGGGTTGTAACAAATTTATATGGAAGTATTCAGGAACAGAGTAGCTGCTAGGTAGATGTGGCTGAATGAATGAACGCATTGAAAATCATTCTGTCTTTCCCTGTGTATGTGAAAGCATGTAAGAAACAGCACAAGGAGAGAAGAAAAGAGACAAACTGAGAATCCACAAGAGAAAAGTCAGGACAAGAGAGCCGGTCACAGCGAAGAAAGATTGCAGGGGGCTGGCTATTTTAAGTGAAACCTGGTTTATCTGTCTGATGGGGATTCCTTTGAGGTCTGTCTGGGGTCAGTTTGCCTGAAGGCAGATGAATTATCTTGTTGGAACACAATGACCTGTTCCAGCTAGCCCTGGGATCTTACCTCCCAGGAGATGCTTCAGGAGAAGGAAGTAAAGGGAAAATCAGGTTTCTTGAGGAGAAGAAAATTCCCAGCTGCTTCAGTGGATTAGTTACCCTGCCCAGCTCTGTCTTGAAACTCTTCTTTGTTGAAAATGCATTCTGCTATTTATTCAGTTGTGATACAACCATAGGGGAATTTCCAGGGGTGTGAGGTTCCATAGGTTTTATAAAGGGGCCGGATTTGGGGCTCTTTTTCATTACATCTTGCTTTGCCTTGATTTTTACCACATTAGTTTTTCTTCCCAGCACTTCCTCACAGTCATTTACATCCAGACGGTGTTAGATTTACCCACTATCAAATCGGTCACACATACCTTAGCAGGGAGGGTGAGATACTCTGATACATCTTATTCAAACCATTTATTGGATGGTCCCTCATGCGTGGTTTTGATGGAGTGAAAAGAAGATAAAATATTTGAAAGAAAATAAACATTACCTTAAGGATATTGGAAGAGGTTTTCAGAAATAGACCTTTATAAAAAAAACATAAAAGTTTGCTCATTGATGTTAAGGTTCAAGGCTGTTTTTGTTTGTTTTTTAATTTGGCCTTGGACAAATTAACCAACAATTGTAGAGCTTTGAAAGTGATGTTTGTTATAACCTACTAAATCAAATTCCTACTCTACACTGAATATAGCTGTTCCTTCAGCTCCTGATGTCAGCAGTTATTTTGATAAAAGAAAAACATTTAACACCAAGAAAATGAGTTCAATAAAAATATTCTGAAAAAAAGATGTTATGTCCTTGCAAAGTGACGGTTAAATCACATTGTGTTTCCCAAGCTGAGAGAATTCAAGACGCCTTTTCCCAACAGGAAGTGATGTCGGTGGAGGATGAATCCACATCCTGCTACTGCCTGTTGGACCCTTTTGCATGTCACGTGCTCCTAGACAGCTTTGGGACTTATGCCCTCACCGGGGAACCCATCACAGACTGTGCCGTGAAGCAGCTCAAGGTGGCAGTTTTTGGCTGCATGTCCTGTAACTCTCTGGACTACAACTTGAGGGTCTACTGTGTGGACAACACCCCTTGGGCATTTCAGGTCAGCCTTTTCTCTAGTTCCTCTTGTGGTATCATGGGAACATGGGGTTTCCTAAAGATTGGTGTCAATAGCGAATCTGATTGCGGAGGGCGGGTCTGGACGATGAGCCCACATCACTGGCTCAGTGGGGATACCCATCTCGAAACAAGAGCTGTGTTACCGTGTGCCCATTGATGTGCTGAAGGTACGATGGGGTACTTGGCACTCAAGAAGAGAGGAGGGATAAACCAATACACCACACTGTGTGCTAAATGAGAAAACTGACTCTAAGGATAGTCATAATTCAGGAAGCAGAGGCCCAGTCACGAGAGAGACGTCTTTGAGGATCCTTGGGGAACCTTCTTGGAGAAATGAGATCTGAGACCTAAAGAGGAAGGGATGCCATGTCCAGAGAGGAGACTGGCGTGAACCACAGGAACCAGAGTTATTTGATGTGCAGCTGAGCAATGAGACAAGTGGTTGGATCACCTGAAGGTCATAGTTCGGGGACAATTATAAATCATTCCTCTCAGTAGGTAGTCCCATGACATCCTGAACACACAGTCTGTTCATTTTTAGGTTTATTAGGGCAGAGATGGTTCCTTTCCATTTTTGCTCCTTTTAATCACATATGATCCTTTTTGAATTAGCACCTCTCAAAGAGTACAGGTTTATTAATAGCAGCAAAAATAATGCAGAAGTGCCTGTGTAAGCTCTGCCCATATATAAATAGCATAACTCTCCTGATGCACCTCATCCCGGGTCCCAGCTATCCCAGTTCTGAATCATTAAGCCCATTATGCTTTCCCTCAGTAACTAGCTTTTAAGACACTGAGCTGGAAATCTCACGTTTACCAGTGGAAGAGATAAGATGACTTGAATCCTGAACATAAGCCAGTAGAGGTGACACAGTGCCAGCTTATGTGCCCACATTTTCCCCATCTCTTAAGTAGCACAGGCCATTATAAAGGGCACGCTTCGGTATCTGACTGTTCACAACAGAGCTTTATCATGAGGGGTGCCATTTAGTCCAGAACATCAGTGTAAGCAGTTAAACCTCAACCTATGAATGACATCTTAAACTCTTCCTCTCCTTTTGAGACCCTGTAGTAAGAGGATTTCTCCAAGATAAAAATACCTAACGGACATTGAATAATCAAAAATCGACTGACATGTGATATCACTTCTATGTGTAATCTAAAAACATGACGCAAATGACCTCATCAACGAAACAGAAACAGACAAGGGAACAGACTTGAAGCTGCTGGGGGGCGGCAGGGGAGAGATCGGGAGTTTGGACTTAGCGGACGCACACTATTGTATATAGGATGGATAAACAACAAGGTCTGCCTGAATGGCACAGGCAGCTGTATTCCATATCCTGTGATAAACCACAGTAGAAAGTGAATGTCAGTCAGTCGTGTCCGACTCTTTGTGACCCCATGGACTGTATAGTCCATGGAATTCTCCAGGCCAGAATACTGGAGTGGGTAGCCTTTCCCTTCTCCAGGGGATCATCCCAACTCTGGGATCGAACCCATTGCAGGCGGATTCTTTATCAACTGAGCCACCAGGGAAGCCCAAGAATACTGGAGTAGGTAGCCTAAAACCACAATAGGGAAGACTATAAAAAAGAATGTATCTATGCATGTATCTGAAGAACTATGCAGTAAGCAGAAATGAACCCAACGTTTTAAATCAACTACACTTCAAACAGAAAATTAACTGAGGTTACTGCAACCACTGAATAGTTGTAAAATGTGCCGTACACTAGTTGGTTGTTTAGTAACTCAGGCAGATTTTGAAATCTCAGTAAACGTGGAGGGCTGGGGTGGATTTCCGATCTCCTGTGTCATATGGGTTACCCCCTGCTAACTAGGATTACCCTGAGGATCTGTTCATCACAACCACCTTGGAATTAAGACCTCATAACGGGTTTGAATTTTGCTTTGAATAATGTATATACCAGCACTGCTAATGTATATACCAGCAAGTTAGACATTTGCCCAAGGAATTTCTAAGTGACTTGCAGATAATGTATTTTCATTCCTACTGATTGCTACCAGATTCTAGAATAGCTCAGCTGTTCACAGATGAATTGCTGTGGGAATCATGAAAATGAAGCTCAAACCACAGCTTTTCAAACCACTATCCATTCCTGTGGGTAGCAGATCCTTTTTAATCAGTGCTTGAAAAACTGGCATGCTCCTGCTAATTGAATATAAATGTCTTTATTTCATCGAGAGAGACTTCCCAAAATTCTTTAATTTTGCTGTAGAGAAATGTTTTCCAGTGGAGATACCTCTGGCCTGTTTGCCGGAATCTATTTACCTCCAGTGATTCCTTCTCTCTCCTATTATGTCAAATAAACCTGATTTTAGAGTTGAGTTGGGTTGTACTTGTTATTGACAGGATGTATGTGACAGCTGTCATGAGCAGCAAAGGCCATGCTTCTCCCCTGGGGTTCTGAGAGATCACCAGGCTTGGCTGAATAACTTTTCTGGCCTGAATCTGGAAAGAGTAAAACATAACTCGTAGCTTTTCTGAACACAACCATTCACTGCCTGGTCTTAGTCTCTGAGTTTTGTGCAGGAAAGGAATCTTGCTTTCTGGGTGTTTATCTTGCTCAGTGAACATGTTCACAACCTTCTCCTTGAGTTCATTTAAACTACCTTCATATCCCAAATCATCTATGTCCTATTTTTCATGGCTTCATGTGTGGTATTTAGTTAGAGGGAAATATATAATTACAAAGCCATTAAAATAATTCCACTTGAAGAAAGCCATAGCAACAGTCTAAAAGACTTCACACATTATTATTAGCTCCCCCCAACTTCAGTGGTGTGAGCTGAGCATCTTCTATGCAATGATGAGTCACCTGCTATAACTCTAATAGAACCCTAACTTCTTAGTGAAAATTCACAGGTAGTTTTTTCATAAAGCATTTCTGCAGAAATTGCCTACCCTGGAATTTTGCCTCAGTTACCACTGTAATGAACATGTCTGTCATGATTTGGAAAGAGGCCAGCGTGGCTGTGACACTTGCTGTCTTTACTGTAGTGCATCTTTCATAACTCAAAGAAGTGAAAAAAATCTGAGCCCAGCCAGAACTGGGCTTGTAACCAAGAAGGAAACCTAGTTAAAGGGCATGGTTGCATTTTCACGTCCCTTCCATCTCCCTGGGAAATTCTTGTTGTTCAGTTACTAAGTCTTGTCCAACTCTGCAGCCTCATGGACTGCAGCACGCCAGGCTTCCCTGTCCTTCACTATCTCCTGGAGTTTGCTCAGACTCATGTCCATTGAGTCAGTGATGCCATCAATTATGTCCCCCAATTATGTAAACGCTCACCCTCTTACTGGAAATCCTTGGAAGAAGGGCAGCTTCTAGACCCAACTCTCCTGTCTTTGTAGAACTAGGTGAGTACTTGGCCAGATAGTGGCCCCACCAAAATATATATATATATATATATTCCTTTAGAGGATTTTAATCAAACACACACTCTTCATTTTCAGCCGGGCCCTCCTTCTCTTTGGGGCTTCCCCAGTAGCTCACATGGAAAAGAATCTGCCTGCCAGTGCAGGAGACAGGGGTTCAATCTGGGTTGGGAAGATCCCCTGGAGAAGGAAATGGCAACCACTCCAGTATTCCTGCCTGGGAAATGCCATGGACCAAGGAGCCTAGCGACAATCCATGGGGTCGCAAGGAGTCAGACATGACTTAGCAACCAAGCAACAACAACCACCTTCTCCTCTGCCCCCTGCAAGGCTGCTATGCTTGCTTCCCATTCGCTCTGAAGATATTTCATCTGAATCCTTGTAGCAATTTCTTTGAAAGACAAAAACAAAATACCTCATGTACCTAGATAAGACATAATTAATTTAGTTTCAGATATTTGAAGATATGTTAAATAAATCTAAAACCATCTCTATAGAAAATTAAATCAGGTCAGATAGGCTTTATTAAAAAAAATATAATAATAAATGCCATCTGCCCGAAGGTGAGAAAGGGACCAGTGACTTCCTGCTCCTGTATTTCTGTAACAATTAGAGCTGCGATTTTATGTTTGTGTGTTTGACATTGCTGCTTTTGATGAATTCAAACCAAAGGTTGCAGAATGGTGATTTATTTTCAAAACTGTAATATGCTAAGACCTAAGTTTCTGTCATGGTGTTTGTATTACGCTCTCTCTCTCTCCCCATACACACAAGTTCAAACAAACCTTGACACGGGGAAAGCAAGGAATTAAGCACTTGCCATATCTTAGGGGGAAAAAAAATGAAAAGAAAAAGCAACTAACGTTTTTCTCCGTTGCTTCCAGCACTCCTCTGCAGTAGCCCCTTGGTCCTCATTACTTACTTGGCATTAATGTGGATTTAGAATCTAATTTCAAAGGATTTCCTCCAGATATAGTTCTTGTGTTTATCAATAATGCAACCTTGGGAAATATTGCTCACGTACAGCATTTAAAGGAAAACACACGACGACATAATTTCCGTATGTGTATGCGTGTGCTTAAGTTCAAACAGTTTTGTCTCATAAATATGTAAATTCAGCCTGCCTGTTTTCGTATCCCGGAAGCACACCTGAATATTGCTGCCTGTCTCATTAAATCAACATAAACGGCTCAGTGAGACACACAGCACAAGTTTCTCCTGGCCACAGCTCCCAGCCCTGGATGACTAGCAACCCCCAATGTGAAATGATGGAATAGAGGAGGTAGAAAAACCACCGGCCACAGGCTTCAGGTACATTTTATATACAAGCAACCAGCCAGACGCTTCTTTCTAATTAACACAGGTGTCAATTCAACAGTAGATCCCCAGAGATTTAACAAAAAATCCTTGTCATATAGGAGGCAGAAAGGAAAGAATCGGATGGATATCAGACTCCACTCTTGGGGTGATTCTTCCGTGTGAATGACTCAGAAGTAGCTCAGTACAGCTGTTAGTACCACTGATTCGTCTCAAACCTGGCTGGATATGAGCGTCATCTGAGAAGTATTTAAAAATACAGATCTCTAGGCCCAGCCCCCAAGCAAAACATAATAGGTTAAAGGGATACAACGGGGAGTTATGGGTTAAATACAATCTCTCCTATTTGGAAAGAGTTTCAGAGCTTCTATTCTGAAGCCAGTTGTGCCTCTACAGATACGTCAACACGGTGATTAAGTCATTATTGGGTTTCTTTGTTTTATAATTGTTTTGTTACACAATAGTTTATAATTGCTTAATATTTTACATAAGATTACAAGATGTTTAATTGTATGTAGTTGGTTCATATTGGGGGTTCAATATGTGGAGATTAAAGTAAGCAAGCTAAAAAACAAAAGCAAACATAAATCATGGTTGTATTTAAATAGGGGCCCTAAAGCAGAATGGAGAAGGCAATGGCACCCCACTCCAATACTCTTGCCTGGAAAATCTCATGGACAGAGGAGCCTGCTAGGCTGCAGTCCATGGGGTCGCTAAGAGTCAGACATGACTGAGCGACTTCACTTTCACTTTTCACTTTCATGCATTGGAGAAGGAAATGGCAACCTACTCTAATGTTCTTGCCTGGAGAATCCCAGGGACGGTGGAGCCTGGTGGGCTGCCATCTATGAGGTCGCACAGAGTCGGATATGACTGAAGCGACTTAGGAGTAGCAGCAAAGCAGAAATCTTTAAGGGGTATCATTTTCCTCAGTGATAATTACAAATGGATATCCATTTTAAATGGGTTCCTAGGTGGCTCTAGGCATAGAGAATCCACCTGCCAATGAAGGAGATGCGAGAGATGAGAGTTCGATCCCTGGGGGTTGGGAAGATCCCCTGGAGAAGGAAATGGCAACCCACTCAAGTATTCTTGCCTAGAGAATTCCATGCACAGAGAAGCCAGGTGGGCTACAGTCCATGGGGCCAGAAACAGTCAGGCATGACTGAGCAACTAAGCCCATCCATTTTAAAAGTGCTTAATATCCTCCATTCTGCATCTCAGGAATGGCTTAGATAGTATAAATAACCCTAGGGCAAAAACAAATTGACTTAAGTCATCTTTACATGTGTCTCACACCAATGAAAAATTACTTATGGGACAGTGTTAATGGCTGTCTGACCTTCACATGACTCTTAAAAAATCAAGTATAGTATAGGAAAATGCAGGGAAATCTCACAGAAAAAATACTAGACCATATAACCAACAAGGACCTACTATATAACAGAGAACTCTGCTCAATGTCGAGTGGTAGCCTGGATGGGAGAGGAGTTTGGGGGAGAGTGGATATGTGTATGTGTATGGCTGAGTCCCTTTGCTATCTACTATCACAACATTGTTAATTGGCTATATTCAAAAATAAAATAAAAATTTTAAATACTCGACCATGAACAAGTATTGTATACAGTGGTTCTGTCACTAACCCATGTGACTGTTGGCAGATCATTTTCTTGAGGGTGCATCTCCATGTTTTCCTCCGTAAATAATCAAGTTTTAAATCACTAAGCACCTTAAATTCCCTTCAAGTGGGATAATGCTATGTGGTTTGTAAATATTAATATAACCTAGCTCTACACCAAGTAATGCATGACCTTAAACAAGCCACTTCATCTCCTGACCTTGGTTTATTTCTCTGTACTTTTCAGGCATTAAAGAACAGGGTGCACCTCAGAGCACCTAGTCAAATATATCAGTACTTTGACAAGTCAACACTGTTGTTACTTCACGACTTTAATAATGATTTGAATAAGCAAACTTCATATTTGCCCCTGATTCTAATCTTGCACCAGAATGGCAAAAAAGAAGTTAGTCTGTTACCATGCTCATGATTTTGTTTGGCTGTAAATAAGCCCAGGGAAAAAACTGAAGCTAAAGGATTAAGTGACTTGCCGAAGACTACACAGAAATGTGGTTAGACACCTGTGCCTTCCATTTTTGGTTTGCAAGATGAATGCTCTCTTGAGTCTATGTACCCCCCAGAAGATTCCCATGCTCCCCTAAACCCAATGACATTAAACAAAAATACAAGTCCTTAGCATGGTAAGGGAGAATTCATGACTTGGCTCCTACCTTATATTTTCCATCATCTCCAGCCATACACTTTCCACCCTAGCCTCCTATCCCAGCGTACCTTTGTGGAGAGTCCATTCAGTGTCTGGAATACACTCTCCCTCCCTTTCCATGAGGAGCCCCTATATTTACTTCTAGGTTCAGTTCAAATGTCACTTCCTCTCTTAATTTCCTGATTCATTCCCTGGCCTATCTGCCCATCTGAGTTAGGCACCTTCTCTCTTGCCTTAACCTTTAGTGAAGTGGCTCAGTCGTGTCCAACTCTTTCCGACCCCACGGACTGTAGCCTACCAGGCTCCTCTGTCCACAGGATTTTCCAGGCAATAGTACTGGAGTGGATTGCCATTTCCTTCTCCAGGGGATCTTCCCAACCCAGGGATTGAACCCGGATCTCCCGCATTGTAGACAGACAATTTACCATCTGACCCATGGCTTTTGCCAGTAGCCTTAACCTTTGGGAATATACATATTTGTAATACTCAGATACAATATTATACTCATATGCTCACTGTTCTAACCCTCTCTCTAGACTATGAGCTCCTTGGTGTTTCATTTCTGTCCACCCAGTGCCCAGCTCAGGCATCACTCTGCTGGACATTCATTAAATCTCCAAAGAGGGGACAGAGACCAGCATCTGTAAAGACCTAAAGTCAGCATCTGGCATTAATTCTGTTTCCTCCCACCCTGCCTCTTTCCTTCCACTGTTTGTAGCCCTCATTAGACACTGGCGACCCTGTTACTATGTCCAACGCTTAGACGCACAACATAATGAATTACCTAGTACTGCCCGGTCCAGGCTAGTAATTGTCAACCACATGTGCATATCTACATTTAAATTAAAATCAAACATTTAGTTCCTTAGTCACTCTAACCACTCTGGCTAGTGGATACCATATTAAAACACAAAGATGTGAACCTTTTCCATCACTGCAGAAAGTTCAGTGCTGACTTAAGGCCCCAAGACACACCCTTCCCACCCTAGAAGAGCTGGAGATGACAACACTTGAATGGGCCGATTTAGTCCTGAGAAAAGACACTGGCAACCTATTAATCTAACTTATGTGTACATGAAGGATAAAAGCTGGAAAGCTGCTTCTTAGAAACATTTTTATTAATGTTAAATCTATACAGAGACAAGAGATGGGAAAGATAACTTCTGAAGATGTTTTCACTCGCTGATAATTGAAATTTAAGTTTTATTGTATTTATAAGCCTAGCTGCCTTGCTTCTAACAATCTTTTTTAGACTCTGGGAAGATTATAGGCCATAATTAAAGGATTTCAGTTTTCCTATTTAGCCTAGCATTGTAAGGAAATTTTAAGTCAATTAATGGTGATTTTTAAAATGAGGATTTAGGAAAATCTCTTATCTCCAGGAACGCTGAGAACCTCACCTCCCCCGCCCCACAGTAGTTTAACATTTTGTACAGTTCTTATCTGTTCTGTTATTTCACTTGTCTTATCGATAGGATTCTAAACACCACAAATTTGGAACCAATTAAATGGTTTCCTTAGAATGTATGTGAATTGTGTTTATATGAGATATAATTATAAAGATTTCTCAGTAAAAGATAAAGGAATATTTGTCTCAGGAATTTGATTTTTTTTTTTTTTCTGAGATGAAGCTGACTTGACTACTTATTTCTTCTTGGCCTTTTGGCATAACTTACATGAATGTTACTACAAATAAACATGATACATGCACTCTGCATTTATTTTGAGCTAAAGGATACATACTGGTTGATGCCTGTGTTGGATACAAACAAGGGAACCATAGTGGAGAGGAGCTGTGTCTCCCTTTCTCGTGAAATAGCATTCTGGGTCAGGTTAAGTACAAATACATCCCTTGATCATGGTGATAGCAGCATGAAATTCACACAATGGTGGAAACTCAACAGTATTACAGTTTGCATGGGGCAAAGGAGGTCTTCCAGTTTTAAAGACAGTATATATAAAAGCCTCAACAATACAATAATGAAGAACAATTGTTTCTTTGTGACCAGATCCTTATTTCTCAGCAGCCTGTAGCCCTTAGCCCTGACCTTGCAAGGATAGAAGGGTATAAAAGTAGTGTGTCCGTCATGCTCTTGCCTATTTCTGGGAGACACCTGGGAGGGAGCATACCTATCTATGGAAGGAAAATGTGGAGGGAATGGTGTGCTTTATTGTTGCGCCTCTTTTCTTTTTCTTGTCCTATAGGAAGTGGTTTCGGATGAAAGGCATCAAGGTGGACAACTCCTGGAAGAACCAAAGTTGCTGCATTTCAAAGGGAATACTTTCAGTCTTCAGATCTCTGTCCTTGATATCCCCCCATTCCTCTGGAGAATTAAACCATTCACTGCATGCCAGGTACTGGCCAAATGGGTTTCCAATAGAAATAGCTTTGCTTTAACCAGCAGGCATATCACAAACCCTAGTAAGGGTACTCCTGACTTTCCTCCTCCTTTAAAACTATGGATTTCATTTCAAAACTGTCACAGATGTGTAACTGTTTGGACTACACCCAGGGAAACCTATTGTCATAAATCCATGGGTTCCTAACAGGTGGGGGCAAAGGTGCTTGCGTGTCAGGTAATATAACATGTATCCTCTCTCCTGTTTATATCACCACTCAGGAAAGGTTGAAGAAGGCCATCTAAGAACTTAGAGCAAGATTTCTTTGTGGATTTGTTTTAATTCATATCAGTTCATTATGAGACAGTGTTTTAAGTCCTGTTCACCTATAGAATGAACTGGATATTAGGGAGAAACCTTTTAAGGGTGATCATTTTGAGTTGTAGAGAGCTCTGGCCAGCCAGGTGGGATCAAGAGATTTTGTCCTAAATAGATGAAATGCTTGCTGCCAAATGAATTGAGCAAGATGGGAAGAAGAAATCACAAATTGAAAAACAAAGAAATATTAATGCCTCTTAGAATATTTTTATGTAAAAATATTTGTGTCATGATTCATATACCTCATTATTAGAGACTTAAAAAAATTTCAGGAGGACTTAAGAGTCTCTTTGGATCATGTTAAGGAATTTTTGAATAGTTGCTTAGCGTGAAAAGATATCAACTTGTGACCTTGTCACTGAATTCTATGAAAATGTTCAGTGATAAGCATTGTTATCAGAAGCAGCCAACTGCTCTACCATTGTTTCTTAAGCCAGAGTCATCTGGGCTTCAAGAGACAGGACATTTCCTTAACTCTGGAGCTTCTGGGAGACTGATACTGATCTGGACTCACAGGAGGCTTTCACGCTTCTCTGTTCTGCCCATCAGCATAACCTGCAGAGCCCTGTGGGTTTTTTCACCTATCTTTACAGCATTCATTTTTAAAAAAAAAACATGCACAAGATATACCAGCTTGTAGGATGGAAATCAGTCAAATCTCAAAGAGAAAAACCTTGACCATTCCATGAGAGTTAGAAGAAATTTGCACCATCACTGCTTTCTAACATTCAGAATTTTCTAATCAAATAAGGTCATATTTTTCTGTTTACTTTTCATTACCTCAGGAGCTGCCCCCTCTATGTATAGTTTTAGAGCATTCAAAACAACAAGTATCTCTCTCAGGGTCCTGAACAATTTTTTTGGATATTTAACATATTTTCTTATGGAGAGAGGTTTTCTATGAATAAATGTATTATTTATGATGTTCTAGACCTAGACGTCTCTGTTTCCCAGAAAACAGTATTCAAAGTTTGCAGGCCAAATTGAACTTCAGGGTATTGTTAAAAGAACTCCTGATAGTCGTGCAAATTCCTCTGTTTTAATCTTTATTTAAGGGCATTGCTTCCCTGGATCTAATGCAAGTGACTCCAAAGTAAATATGAAGTTTAATGTTTGCAGATAAAAAAAGAAAGCAGATAAAGAATTATAACCTCTCAGGAGCACTTAAACAACACTTCCAACACCAGGGATTCAGTGAGAGCCTCAGGTAGAAAAGACTTGGAGGAGGGTAATGCCTGCTCACCCCGGAGGATGCAACAGGGCCAGCCAAAGTCAAAGGGCGCTGGCTGGCAAAGAAGCCCAACCAGCTTTACTATCAGGATGGGTTGGATTGCATAGAGGTTGTGAACATGTATAAATATTTGACTTCTGTAATTGAGCATAATTTGAAAGAGTCGTGGAAAGCTGAGCAACAATTTAATTTTCTCTGCATCAGGCAGCTTGCCACTGAGGTTTCATTTCCACTTCATTTTTCTTTCCCACAAATGGCTTTCTGCTTTATTCTTCCTTTCTTTTCACCACCCTACCACCAATTTATTTACTCCTGTGATCACTGAACTCCCCCAGTATATGTGACTACATATTGTGCTTGGCATAATGGCCACGCTGTGTCTGCTCCAGGCATCAGATGCATACACTTTGGGGAAGCTTTGCATTCAGCCTGATTGAACCTCATGGAGAGCATCATGTGTGCTGACATACTGGGCGAGGATAATAGAGAATGGCTTATGATTTGGCTTAGTGGACAGGAACTCACAGAGCTCTACTGCAGAGACAGAAAACCCCACTATTGCTGACATCACTTATAGGTCTCTCCTTCACCTGGTAAATGTCCCCATCATCTTCCAAGTCAGTGGATAGACAAGTTAGAGTTATTGGTATTCCTGGTATTACCGTCATCTTATTCCTCTCTCCCTTTCTTTAACTTCAAAACAGCAATCTAGGAATCGACATTTTCCAATTGGTACCCAAAGCTGACTCTCTAAGAAACCTTTTTTTTTTTTCTTTCATCTGGGCAAGGTGGAATTTCCCAGGCATGGTGGTATCCAGTGCATAAAATATTAATAGCTGCCCTATGAGACACCAACCAAGAAAAATTCTTAGAATGATGTGAGGTCCAGATTGGGTTTAGAACTATGTGATGAGAGCCTATGTATAGGAGGACCAACTAGATTTTAAATCTTGCTGGTTTCAATTCTAGAGGATGACAGTTTATGAAATGCTAGGGTACAAACCTTATTGCTTATGAAACAAGGTAGGATGGATGAAAGGGAGGGGCATGTGAGGTTACAGGAGTTCTTAGGAGACCTGGTTACCATAGCATCCACTAACCTTGATTCAAAGAAAGAAAGAGACCCACAATGCTAGTCCTTCCAAAATAAACAATTATTCATAAGACTCTACCACAACAAGGGATATGCTGTTGTCCCCTTAGAAGACTCAACAACCCTTCTCTGCATGGAAATAACTCTGCTCCCAGTAGGTTCCTGGGACCTGAGAGCTACTGAATCGTATCCCCTCTTCCTTGCTCACAGTGGGGGGTAGAGAATCTGTAAAATATTATAAAGCTGAATCTAATAAAATATTAATTTATTTTTTAAGTCCTACAGAACACCAAGCCAGGCTGTCACCTCCGTAGGACTAAAGTAGCTGTCTTGCAGCATGCTGTGTATCTTGGAGAACCCAGTGTCTGTCTCCTGCTAGGATACAATTTACATTCTCTCCATCTGCTAGGAAACTAATTATAATGGGACTCAAAAAGAAAACATTTCCGGAATTCTTTAAACACACATAACTTTGCTACACTTTGTCCTCTAGTATTACTTTCCCCAGAATTCCTCTCAGCTCAGTGAGCATCTTGGTGTTTTGTTTTGTATTTTTGGGGGGGCGGCGGGGCAGAGAAGAATAAATGAAAGCAAAGATGATTGCCCGGGAAGCACACTAACCACAGTGCTTTTATTATTTTTAAATGTTTTGTTGAGCACCATTGGCAGCTGCTACTCAAGTCAACAACAACAAAAATATTCTTTTGACACAGTCTTAAAATCAGATTTTTTTAATGTTTTGATGGTGTGCAGTAGAATGGAAAGAAAAGCAAGAGGCATTTTTGTTTGTTTGTTTGCCAATTCTCATGTCTTGCTACAAGAAAAGATTATGCCTGCACTGGGTTCTTCCAGTGTTCTCAGGAGAAAATACACAAAATTTAGTAAGCGACACGACAGAAGATACTTTTCAACACATCATCAGTGCCGTCCATTTTTTCTTTTTTTAACGAAGATAGTATCACCAAAGACTCAAAGCCACTGCAGGAAATGTAGGTTTGTTGAAGAGCTGGACCTTGAATTCAGCTCTATCTCGTTCTGAAGTCCAAACATTTATATTACACGGTAATGACTCAAAATTTCAGTTTTAGAAAACAGAGACCTCTTTGGTTAGCGTAGTTAGGCAAAAACACCTTATTTAGGCGAAAGCATCAATGAACCATGGGGCCCTCTGTTATGCTTATTTTCACTGAAGGGGATGATAGTGAGTATAAAAATGTAACATCTATTCACCACCGTGCATTAAATAGATAGCCAGTGGGAAGCTGCGACTGTACTCCAGTGAATTTTAAAAATGCGCTGGTCTGGAGAAGAGTGCATTTCAGGGCTAGGAGATTGAGGCTGGACAGAGAGAGGACGGGGTGAGAGGACAGAAGCCCTTGAAGGCCTGGCAGGGGGCTGTGTTGACGACGGCAGGCATCCTGGGGCCATTCTTGTCCCCCAGGCAAAGGGATCATGTAATGAAAGCAGAGTTTCCAGGTGATGTGGTGACATCAGTGATTCCACTCATGATTACAGGCTTTTCCCTGAAAAATACCAGTCAACTGCTTTCTGCTTCCTCCCCAGTCCTCTCATTAATTCTGTGTAGTAGAGGCGGAGACGGGAGGCTTGGTGAGCGGGCTACTCCAGTTAGCTATGATGAGACCAGAGAAGAGGCTCACACATGGAAACAGAAAGACTGTAGAATGACAGTGAGAGAGATGGTGATAATCCGTTCATAAAAGGTAGACTTGGGCCTGCCCTGGTGGTCCAGTGGCCAAGACTCCACACTCCCAAGGCAGGTGGCATGGGTTCGATTCCTGGTCAGGGAATATTCAACATGCTGCATGGTGTCCCCCCCCCCCCAAAAAAAATGGTAGAATGTTTAAGAAAGGAAAGGCCAACTGAAATTATTTGTGCTGATTGGGGTATAATGTCAGTGATGGCTGTTAATGAAATAAAAACCCGAGATGTAGCTGCTAGAGTCCTCCAGAGAAATGGCAACTGGGCGTTTGTGAGCAGATGAGGATTTGAAGAGCTCAGTCGATGGAGAGAGAAGAGCTGAAGGCTGAGATAGGAAGTAAAAGTTACCCTGGTTTACTGAACCAGGACACAGCAGGAATAAGATTAGACAGCAAGGAGAAATGGCGGACCGTGTATAGTATAGAAGCATCTGGTATAGAATTTGGTGCAAGTGGACAGTCATTTTTGAGTGTTTTAGGGAAGGACTTCCTCTCAAGTTTGCTGGGAGGCCCACCAATCAGGCTTCCCTGGTGGCTCAGAGGGTAAAGGGTCTGCCTGCAATGCAGGAGACCTGGGTTCAATCCCTGGGTCAGGAATATCCCCTGGAGAAGCAAATGGCACCCCACTCCAGTACTCTTGCCTGGAAAATCCCATGGACAGAGAAACCTGGCAGGCTCCAGTCCATGGGGTCGCAGAGTCAGACACGACTGAGCGACTTCACTTTCACCACCATTCAGCAGTGCCCTCTGTTGCTGGGAGGGAAAGAGAAGAGCTCATAAGTTAGTCTCTGTTTAGGGAGAAAGTGGGAAAGAGGTGCCATTCACTGGTTCTGTGCTGCAGTCTTGCTGGTATATGAGCCAGCTGTGCCCCAGCCATGGGTTTCCTTGGTGACCATTAGCTTCATGCTTCTCCCAGCATTTGCCCTGGACAACAGCCTCTCTGTGGGAAAACACTAGGGAACCTTCCGGCACACCCAGCTCATCTTAGTTTCTCAAAAGACTACTTCCAACCTACTGGCGTTTCATTAGAGAATGGTTTGGGTCGAGAAAAAAATATTTTAATCAAGGGATTAATGTGCTTATAAAACCTCTGGAAAACCTGGGAGAGCCAAGGTCAGAGAAAGCCCCCAGAGATATGAGGAAATCAGCAAGTTCCACGATTTCAGGAAACCACCGCAACCCTGAAGCAGACGGTTCTCAGAAGCCCCTGCAAACCTCACATATGCTGTCAGCTGAACCCTTGAGGTTTGCTTGCTGGTACCAGAGGAACAGAAACCATTTCTTCCCTTCCTTCCAAATTTAAAACAAGTACCTCTCATTGGCAGAACGGAAATGTGAACTCCCTGCTGGCAAGGGCTGTGAAATGTAGTTTTCAGACTTCTAGTTCTTTCTGTGAAGGGGAGAACTGAGGATGGGAGAGAGTTGCCTTCTTCCTAATAGCCCACATTCTGCACAGGGATAAAGGCAGCTGCAGGGTCAACGTATAGACCTTCTCTGAGCCCTTAGTCCATTGCCTTCCCCTTGGTTCAAGTTTAAGAGCAAACAAATGAAACAACACCCCTACATCCCTTGGTGGGATGTGTGGTAGGGGTTAATGCCTGATTTCTTTTTCTCATATTTCCCAAAACTGGCTCTCCTGTACTCAAGTCTTCAACAATCTAAATTCCATCTCTCCCTGCTGATCTCCCCTAGCAAGTACCAAGAAATCAGGATCTTTGAGACTTCCTGCAGAGAAAAATGAGGAAACCTGCAAGTGTATAGCTTGAAGCTCAGGGATAACCAGGGAACTCTTGGTTCCTTAAAGTGGGTACATTGAATTCTAAACATGGCTCATGGTCTTGTAACACCTGCTGACACCATCACCAGTCACATTTCAGAGAATCAAAGTTCCAGACTTGATCCATCTTTTGCCACCTTTCAGCATCAATATTGGAGAAAATTGTGTTTGTAGTAACAGGTAAAAGACCAGATTAATGAGTCAAGGGAAAGAGAAAGAAGTGAGATGCAGTTTACTATAGGCTGGGAATATGAGGTCATTGCCAAGGACCATGGCCTGATTCCAGTAGGAGGGAAAGCCTTTCTGGTAGATGGAAGAATATCAGTGACTCGCTGACCTCCACTTCACATTAATATAAACCCACATGCCCGAGACAATTGGTGGCCAGCACTGGCTGGTCATGGGGAAAGGAGGAATACAGATTTTATAACTTCCCCCCAACCCTCATTTAGTGAAATGGCTTTTGCCACTCGATTGTAAGTCCCTATGAAGTGGAGACCAGACCTAAATTCTTACTATTCCTTTATTGTTTATTTAATACAGTGTCTGGTTATTAGAAGGCATTGTACATATAACTGTAGAGTGGATGAATTGAATGAATGAGGAATTGACAAAATAGATTGTTCTGGGCTAACCTGTTGTGTTTGTCTCTCTCTCTGGTGTGCGTGTGTGTGTGTGTGTGTGTGATCCTGCAGTAGGTGTCTCTCTCTGGGGTGTGTGTGTGTGTGTGAGTGATCCTGCAGTAGGTGTCTCTCTCTGGGGTGTGTGTGTGTGTGTGAGTGATCCTGCAGTAGGTGTCTCTCTCTGGGGTGTGTGTGTGTGTGTGTGATCCTGCAGTAGATGTCTCTCTCTGGGGCGGGGGGGGGCGGGGTGTGTGTGTGTGATCCTGCAGTAGGTGTCTCTCTCTGGGGTGGGTGTGTGTGTGTGTGTGAGTGATCCTGCAGTAGGTGTAATTTTTATGCTGGATATATAGCAACATTATGCTTATACAGTTCAGCATGAGGCTGTGGTATGGGCATAAGTTCTGGCTAGTCACTTCTTCATAATTTTCATGTACATGAGATGATAACATCCTACCCTGGGCTTAGGAAGCAAAGAGTAGGCGTCTACTAGGAATCCTCGAATAGGAGTCGTCTAAAGAATCTTTTTGTCGTGGAAAAACATGGTGATTAACTTTTGATGGTCTTCTTTCTCATTGTGTGTGTCACCAAGTGAAATCTGAGCTCTTGCAGCGTGGTTTTGGAATTCGAATGTTATCAATTGGAATTGACATTAATTACTTTTGTGCTGCCTGGCATATGCTAGGACATTATTTCTACAACAATTCCACCAGAGTCGCTCAGGCAATTATCTCTGCTGCCATCACCGTCATCATGATCATCCTAATTATTGTGATTAGGTCTGTCCTGCGCTCTGCTCCTCTCAGCCGGGCTCTGCACGCCCCAGCCCTCTCCTCTCCCCTCTGTCCCCCGCAGGAAGTCCCGTTCTCCCGCGTGTGGTGCAGTAACCGGCAGCCCCTGCACTGTGCCTTCTCCCTGGAGCGCTACACGCCCACCACCACCCAGCTGTCCTGCAAAATCTGCATCCGGCAGCTCAAAGGCCATGAACAGATCCTTCAAGTGCAGACGTCAATCCTCGAGGTGAGTCCTTGGTCTCCAGGTCACTTGACCTGTTTCTAAAGCCCATTATATACTTAGTTGTGCTATATGTATTGCATGAAAGAGATTCAAAATGCACTCACTCTTTTAATCCTCATTACTGATAAGGGAAAATCAACTTTTTCACAGGCTGAAGATTTGAACTGGGCCTGGAAACATAACCCATTAGAGCATAGGCTCTGCGGAGGGGCCTTTGGGGAAGGAACTGGTCCGGGGCTTTTTATACACAAAACCACAACCAATCGAACAGTTCATGGTAGACCTGGAATCAGCTGAGATTCATTATTGAATTGAGACACATACCATAAGAAAACACAAGGTTACACTGGGCTGCTTTTCTGCCAGTTCTGATGAGTTTCTAGAAGTCAGTTTCCCCATCTGTTATTACATTTTCAAGGCTTTGTTTCCTTACTGTCTTATAATTTTTTGATACCCTCCAGGATCAGGGTTCTACACATCCCCATTTCTATGAAGCCTAGAATTCATCAGTACAATAAGAGACAGGATGGATAATAATCTCACTCTCCAAAGAAAGGGCATAGTGCAAAAAGGGATAAGACCTTGTCCAAGGTCACATGACTACTCAAGGGCAGAGTTAGAATGGGAGTCAGAGGAGAAGTCACTTGGGAACTTGTGTGCTGCCATGGCTTTGATTGGCCCTAAGCCACTGAATGACTCCATGGCTCTGAGCTTCAGCTTATCGAGTAGACTATGGCCTTTCCTCCTGAATGAGTATTTCAGCAGGGGAGAGTAGCTGAGGGGAGGAATCAGGGGAGCTGATGACACCTTATTTAGCAATTTCAAGGTAATCCCTGGCTAGTTTAGAAAAACACACACACTGTTATGTCCATCTTAGAACATGCACCTGTGTATATACATATGGGCTTCCCTGGTGGCTGTGTTAAAGAGTCCACCTGCCAATGCACGAGATGCAGGCTTGATCTCTGGGTCAGAAGGATCCCCTGGAGAAAGGAAATGGCAACCCGCTCCAGGATTCTTGCCTGAGAAACCCCATGGACAGAGGAGCCTGGCGGGCTACAGTCCAGGGGATTGCAGAGTCAGACAGGACTTAGTGACTAAACATAACATATACACATGCACTTTTGTGTTTGCATATATAAATAAGACATATTCATTCGTTCACACTTAGCAGAAGATTTAACACCTTTTGTATCCGTACTATTCAATTTCAGGTTATGATTTTTCTCAAAACATGTAGTCTGCATCACCACTTTCCTCCATTCTCACCGCATTTCATTATTTATGCAAAATGAGCATTGCTGATTCCCCCAAATAGTTTCCTCTGAAGTGCGATGGCTTTCCAAAGGAGTGTGCCTCAAAACTGATAGCTGTCTTAACTGACATGTTTCTACCATATTTGCATTCGTTATTGCCAATTAGCATTATGCGCTAAGGTAGTCCTGATGGGGAAGGTAGATGCAGAAACCTCAGGCAAGATACATTTAGAGTCTCTTTTTTGAACAGTCATGGCATTTTTAACACAATACATTTCAAACTAAAATACAAATCGTATGGGAGTTAGTTCTAAAATAAAAGGCAACTCTTAGAATAGCTGCATTTCAGAATGAAGAGTGAAAGGCAGGACATAAAGGTGCCACTGATGAAAATTTCCGTAAATATCTATTAACAGGTCAACAAAAGAATTCCAGGTTTAAAAGGTTTTTTACTTTCTAAGGCATCCAGATTCAGAAAATCAGTTTCAGCTATTACAAGATGTTTGTGTAAAAGGAATGTAATAAGGTTGATACTACATCCTGGTACCTTTGCATCTTGCTTAAATAAACTGTAAAAGTTCATGGAGAGAAAATGAGCTAATAAACTTAATCTTCTTGACTCTCCCATTCTGATGCTTCGCAAAGTTTACAGTCACTTTGGAAAGCCTTAAAGAACATGACATCACCATATTTCTTGATAAAAGGAGGCAAAAGTATAAGAATAAGATTTAGATATTCAGTGTTGGACTACAGCTATCTGATTTGTAGGCTGCTGCACTTGAGAAGCTTTATTAACTTGTTTGATCCTATAAGAATCATTTCATTAATAACTTTAAGTGTCCCTGCTGAATTTTGGCCCAGTTCATCCACATGTCTTTCTACCAAACTATTTCTTAGACAGATCTCACTAACCATCATTTTCAATGTCAGAAGAAAATTAATTTTTAAAAGCCACTGTATTTCAGGTCCTATTTCATATGCTTTCATGTATAATGGTCAGAATCCTGTAGGTTAGTATTATACCATCACAATTTTAAACAATCTCAAGGAAGTCAGCCTTCTTATCCAAGATCATAGAGCAAACCAGATGAGTAGCCACTGAGAAACTTGACTTTAAGATCAAAGTCCGGCTTTCTATTCAGTGCTATATCCAGATCCCAATCAAGGGGGTTTAATTTCCTAGTCCTAACCATGGGCCTTGTCCATAATACAAGCCCCTCTTTTAAGGGCTGCTGCAGTAGCGACAAACATCGCAACATCAGCTTTTTTCCTAAGTCGAGGTAGATGAAAATTAGAAAATTCTTCCCTCAAGACTGAAGAAGAATGAGATGCACCTGTTTGTTTGTTGGGCTGGAATTAAGTATTCATTCTGCTGATCTTTAGGAACAGAATTGATTCCCTTCATAGAGGTCTGTTTGCAAAAGGATGTCTTGACTGAATGATCACTCAAGGTCCTTCCAACCCTGGGACTGTCTCATTGCTGGGAAAACACACATCTGGTGGTATATCTGGGATTAAAAAACATCTCCTCCCTAAAAATGACTTGGTTTTTATGGTAGATGGTTCAAAGAAAATGAAGATAAAGTTCTGAGAAAGTTGGGAATACTTGGAGAAAGGCAGGATATTTTTAAGATCAGATCAGATCAGTTGCTCAGTCGTGTCCAACTCTTTGCGACCCCATGAATCGCAGCACGCCAGGCCTCCCTGTCCGTCACCAACTCCCGGAGTTCACTCAGACTCACGTCCATCGAGTCAGTGATGCCATCCAGCCATCTCATCCTCTGTCATCCCCTTCTCCTCCTGTCCCCAATCCCTCCCAGCATCAGAGTCTTTTCCAGTGAGTCAACTCTTCGCATGAGGTGGCCAAAGTACTGGAGTTTCAGCTTTAGTATCATTCCTTCCAAAGAAATCCCAGGGCTGATCTCCTTCAGAATGGACTGGTTGGATCTCCTTGCAGTCCAAGGGACTCTCAAGAGTCTTCTCCAACACCACAGTTCAAAAGCATCATTTCTTCGGTGCTCAGCCTTATTCACAGTCCAACTCTCACATCCATACATGACCACAGTAAAAACCATAGCCTTGACTAGACAAACCTTTGTTGGCAAAGTAATGTCTCTGCGTTTGAATATGCTATCTAGGTTGGTCATAACTGTCCTTCCAAGGAGTAAGCGTCTTTTATTTTATTTTTAAACTTTACAATATTGTATTGGTTTTGCCAAATATCAAAATGAATCCGCCACAGGTATACATGTGCTCCCCATCCTGAACCCTCCTCCCTCCTCCCTCCCCATACCATCCCTCTGGGTCGTCCCAGTGCACCAGCCCCAAGCATCCAGTATCCTACATCGAACGTGGACTGGTGACTCATTTCATACATGATAGTATACGTTTCAATGCCATTCTCCCAAATCTTCCCACCCTGTCCCTCTCCCACAGAGTCCATAAGACTGTTCTATACATCAGTGTCTTTTTTGCTGTCTCATATACAGGGTTATTGTTACCACCTTTCTAAATTCCATATATATGTGTTAGTATACTGTATTGGTGTTTTTCTTTCTGGCTTACTTCATTCTGTATAATAGGCTCCAGTTTCATCCATCTCATTAGAACTGATTCAAATGAATTCTTTTTAATGGCTGAGTAATACTCCATTGTGTATATGTACCACCGCTTTCTTATCCATTCATCTGTTGATGGACATCTAGGTTGCTTCCATGTCCTGGCTATTATAAACAGTGCTGCGATGAATATTGGGGTACATGTGTCTCTTTCCCTTCTGGTTTCCTCAGTGTGTATGCCCAGCAGTGGGATTGCTGGATCATAAGGCAGTTCTATTTCCAGTTTTTTGAGGAATCTCCACACTGTTCTCCATAGTGGCTGTACTAGTTTGCATTCCCACCAACAGTGTAAGAGGGTTCCCTTTTCTTCACATCCTCTCCAGCATTTATTGCTTGTAGACTTTTGGATCGCAGCCATTCTGACTGGCGTGAATTGATACCTCATAGTGGTTTTGATTTGCATTTCTCTGATAATGAGTGATGTTGAGCATCTTTTCATGTGTTTGTTAGCCATCTGTATGTCTTCTTTGGAGAAATGTCTATTTAGTTCTTTGGCCCATTTTTTGATTGGGTCATTTATTTTTCTGGAGTTGAGCTGTAGGAGTTGCTTGTATATTTTTGTGATTAGTTGTTTGTCAGTTGCTTCATTTGCTATTATTTTCTCCCATTCTGAAGGCTGTCTTTTCACCTTGCTAATAGTTTCCTTTGATGTGCAGAAGCTTTTAAGGTTAATTAGGTCCCATTTGTTTATTTTTGCTTTTATTTCCAGTATTCTGGGAGGTGGGTCATAGAGGATCCTGCTGTGATGTATGTCGGAGAGTGTTTTGCCTATGTTCTCCTCTAGGAGTTTTATAGTTTCTGGTCTTACGTTGAGATCTTTAATCCATTTTGAGTTTATTTTTGTGTATGGTGTTAGAAAGTGTTCTAGTTTCATTATTTTACAAGTGGTTGACCAGTTTTCCCAGCACCACTATGGAAATACAAAAACCTCGAATAGCCAAAGCGATCTCGAGAAAGAAGAATGGAACTGGAGGAATCAACCTGCCTGACTTCAGGCTCTACTACAAAGCCACAGTCATCAAGACAGTGTGGTACTGGCACAAAGACAGAAATATAGGTCAATGAAACAAAATAGAAAGCCCAGAGATAAACCCACGCACATAAGGAGGCAAGAATATACAATGGAGTAAGCGTCTTTTAATTTCATGGTTGCAGTCACCATCTGTAGTGATTTTGGAGCCCAGAAAAATAAAGTCTGACACTGTTTCCACTGTTTCCCCATGAGTCAACAATAATAGATAAATTGTTAAAATGCATCATATTTCATGGTCACTACACTAATGCAGAAAGATTCTGTGTTAGGTGGCTTTAATAAGTTAGTAATAGGCCTTCATTGATTAATAATAATAGAACTAAAACTTTGAAGCTTCCAACAGATGTCTTTGAAATATGTACTTAAATATCCATCCCCCCCAAAAAAATTCTCACATATCTAAGCTCAGAGCTCCTCCTTCCTACCCTAATTTACAATAGAACCATGAGAGATAAAAGATACATGTGTGTGTGTGTGTATGTATATATAAACATTGATTTTAAATTAATTAATGCAGTGAGCATCTTCATTTGAAGGTATTTGGTTCTTTCTGCTCAGCCCCACATCCATCATGTCCCTTCATGCCTCTTATCTAAATGGCTTTCCAAACATAATCATTCATATCACTCAAATTTTAAAAGTATTTCAGTGATTAAGGTAATATATCTTTTCTGTTCTTCAGAGTGGCCATTATTATTCAGTCTTTAGAAGCAGGTTGGTTCTCCTTAAATTAACCCAACTAAATTACCTAATGATGATCACTAATTGATACCCTACAAAGCAACAGTATTGCCAATCTTAAAACTGGTGTGTGTTGTGTGTGTTTAGTCACTCAGTCGTGTCTGACTCTTTGCGACCCCATGGACTGTAGCCCGTCAGGCTCCTCTGTCCATGAGGATTCTCCAGGCAAGAACACTGGAGTGGGTTGCCATGCCCTCCTCCAGGGGATCTTCTGACCCAGGGATCGAACCCAGGTTTCCCACATTGCGGGTGGATTCTTTACCATCTGAGCCACCAGGGAAGCCCCGTGGACTGAAGTGAAATAATTTTGCTAATATTGAACAGAAGGGAAGAATCCCCAAGTCATTTATTTCCTCATTCCTTATTAATGTAACAATATTAAAGAATCTATCTTTTGGTAGAAACAACTTAAAATGGGAATCTTGCATGTTAAAATTTTCCCTTCAAGCAATGCTCTTATCTTTCTTGCAAAAGTGGTGGGGGATGATTTGTCTGTTACAAAGTCGACAGAATATTTGGAATTCCTCCCTGATTTACAGCTCCTGCATTAACCAGGTAGCAGCAGCTTATCTCTTGTGTGCAGAGCATGAAAATCTACTGTTCCTCTGCATATTTAATTTAAACCATCAGAAGATGCAGCCACTGGATTCTTCTTAGTTGGCCCACATGTCTTTTAGAATGCATCATAAATGTTATGTAAAGTGTCATCCTTACAATTGGGAAGTATTTACATTTCGAAACTTTGAAGGACATGGGAGCCCATTTATTAAAGTGTACTAAGCAGGAAAAAAAATACTTATTTTTAGAAGTCTCATGTAATATTTTATTCACCCTCAAATCATACCACTCTGTCCATTTTTTTTCTGAAGACTTTATGTATTGAGGTGGTCTTTCTTCTGCCAGCAGGAAAGACAGAGCTTAGTTGAGTTGGTCCAGTCAAAGATGCCATGAGAGCATCTGTCTCTTGTCATTTTTTGGCGTGGATAACCTGTTCCATTGGCAAGCCACCTTTTCACATGTTATCACTCTTTAGTGCCATTTTTACAATAACAACTACCATATTATCTCATATAGAATTCCTTTTATTCTCCCTCTGGTTTTTACTATTCATTTTAAGGACATTTTCCTGCCTTAAGTCAGGAAATATTTAAAGAAACTATTCCCACTTGATTTGCATTATTAAAAGCTAAAAGAAATTTTACATACTATGATAAAAAATGATACAACCTATTTTATGCAGTAAGAAGTCTGAGGTAGTTTATTTTATAAACATCATATATATTGGAAAGGAACTGGCTACTCTGCCAGAAATAAGCACTTATCCAGTCAATTTCTGTTCATTCAACAGCTACCCATCCTTCAAGATCAACTCAAATGCCTCCTCCATGAAGCCCTCTTACTCTTTTTTTTTAATCTTTATTTTTTAAGTCCTTTTTTTTTTAACTTAAACATCCTATTTTATATTGGAGTATAGCCAATTAACAATGTTGTGATAATTTCAGGTGAACAGCAAAGTGTCTCAGCCATACACAGCCATGTATCCATTCTCCCCTAAACTCCCCTCCCATCCAGGCTGCCACATCACATTGAGCAGAGTTCCCTGTGCTATATAGTAGGTCCTTGTTGGTTATCCATTTTAAATACAGCAGTGTGTACATGTCCATCCCAAACTCCCTAACTATCTCTTCCCCCTATTCTTCCCCCTGCTGCTGCTGTTAAGTCGCTTCAGTTGTGTCTGACTCTGTGCAACCTAATAGACGGCAGCCCACCAGGCTCCCCAGTCCCTGGGATTCTCCAGGCAAGAACACTGGAGTGGGTTGCCATTTCCTTCTCCAATGCATGAAACTGAAAAGTGAAAGTGAAGTCACTCAGTCGTGTCTGACTCTTAGCAACCCCATGGACTGCAGCCTACCAGGCTCCTCTGTCCATGGGATTTTCCAGGCAAGAGTACTGGAGTGGGTCGCCATTGCCTTCTCCGATTCTTCCCCCTAGCTACCATAAATTCGTTCTGAGTCTCTTTTCTGTTCTGTAAATAAGTTCCTGAAGTCCTACTTTTAATTCTTGAAGTATAATGCTAATATCACTCAGCATTTTTCCGAACCACTCTGCCCTGTGGGTTCTTGTTAGCTGTTTTGATGCAGGGTGGTGTAGTGAAGTAAGTCCTGGTAAAGGTGTTAGGGTATCAGAATTCTAGTTTCAGCTCTGGTAACATCTATCTGGGTGACTTCTACCAAAGTTTATAACCTCTGTGGAGTCTATTTTAAAAATGCCAGAAGACTGATTAGGAAATTGAGCCTGAGGGAAGTCCTGTAGCACCCAAGGTCACTGAGCTAGAAAATGGAAACTTGTACTCCAAAGCAAGACCTTTTTGACTCTGAAAACCACACTTTTTCTGTTTATGCTAACTCAAAAACTGGAAGAATTTGGATGAGCATTGTTCTATAATGCTCCAGGGATTAAAACTAAAACCAGTAAGTAGAATTTGTTGAATCTGGTAACATGTATTTTTAATTTCCAAGAACAAGATATAGTATGTTGCATTTCTCAGATGTATTTGACCATGGGACTGCTCTTTCTCGGAATATCTTCTGAGATGCCCTGTGGGAATGCTGGGTTAAGGCACTGGATTCCAAAACACAGACCCCCAAAGGTCACTGTCCTAAATGGTTACAGAAAAAACAAAAGATATATATATATATCACTCTTTAAAAAGACCTTTGCATGAACAAGTTTCCTCAGTTAACAGATTTTTGAAGATATAAAACTCACCAAGTCTGAAGTCATCTAGCTGTGTGATCCTGGACACTAGCTGAGAAGTGCTACTGTGGCTGTGGTGTCCACAGTAGGAAGGTGTGTAAGGGTCAGAAAAAGCATCAGGGGAAGGTCACAGGGCAGTTCAGGAAGGGCATGAAAGGTCAGCACAAGTTGACAAGTTCCTAATGCAAAGGAGAGTTTCTTGGGGGTTAAACAGTGCTAACTAGTCCCTTTACCCAACCTCAGATTTGTGTTTTAATTTCCCTTTGTATTAGTTTTCTTCTGTTGCATAACAAATTACCACACATTTATCAGAAAAAAACAACACCCATTTATTGCCCAACATTTTTTGTAAGGCAGAAGTCTAGGCGTGGCCTAACTGGTTTCTCTGATCAGGATCTCACAAGGCTGAGGTCAAGGTGGTGGTGGGAGCATATTCTCATCTAGAACTCAGAGGGTTTTTTCTAAGTTTATTAGGGTTGTTGACAAATTCAGGTCCTTTGGGCTATAGGACTGAAGTCCCCCTTTTCTTGCTGGCTGCTAGACAAGGTTCACTCACAGCTCCTAGGGAACACTCTTAGTTCCTAGCCACATATCCCCAGGCCCAGCTCCCAACCATAGGCAGTTCACAGCATGGCTGTTTGCTTTCTTCCAAGACACCAGGAGAGATACTTGCAGATAAGAGCTGTATCTTTTCTCTCTTAAGGGCTACTTGATTAGGTCAGGTCCACTCAGCAAAATCTCTTAGTCAATTCATAATCAATTGATTAGGGACATTAGTCATATCTGAAGAATTCCTGTTGCCTTGTAATCCATCATAATCATGGGAGTGATTCAAAATACTCTTCAGGCCTTAAAATTCTGTTAGTCCATATAAAACTTTCAGCAACCAATTCAACGTGATGGATAGATGTGTAATTTCACATTGGATATGATGAACTAACTGCCATGATGCACTGAAATAACCAATCCTCACTGGACAGCTCTAAGTCAGAAGAGTGGGCATTCCAGCAAGCCGGGAGCTCTCCAGCCTGGACCACTCCACGAGCTAATGCACATCTCATCACTGACTCATGGCTGCCTCCTATTTTACCAAAGCAATTTCATTCTGAAACAAGACCAAAATATTTACTATAGAATCACATGTTAGGATTGGGAGAAACACAAACTTGAAAATGATCAACATACAATCAGTTCCCCTTTGTAGCTTTCCTGACATGTGGCTTCCCAGCCAACTCCTTTGATCAGCCCACTCTCTGATCAGTTCTGACTCTCAGAAGGTCTGCTTACAATGAACTGAAATCTGTCACTGGGTACCTTCTTCCAACTGATTCTAGATTTTTTTTTTTTTTTACATTGAGAATATTTTTAAAAATCTAATTCTGCTCTCAGCTGAGACCTCCTTGGATATAGGAAGCTGAAGGTTGTGACTCCCCTGAGTGGAAGAGGCTGCTGTAAATCTCCAGTCTACGATTTATTAAGCTACTAGAGACGTTATTTACTATGTTAGGAGAGAGAGAGCTTGTCCATGTATTTTATAGACTCCATCACAATGAGCAAGCATTTTTTGCATGTGTGTTAATACAACTTTTCTCAAAAAAAGAGTGTTGATCAGTAATGCTGCTACTTAGCTCTGATCGTTTTCTTTGTTTTGTTTATAGAGTGAAAGAGAGACCATCACTTTCTTTGCACAAGAGGATAGCACTTTTCCTGCACAGACTGGCCCCAAAGCCTTCAAAATCCCCTACTCCATCAGACAGCGGATTTGTGCTACGTTTGACACCCCCAATGCCAAAGGCAAGGACTGGCAGATGTTAGCACAGAAAAACAGCATCAACAGGTAACTGGGGGCAACTGCTGAAAGAGGATTTTACTAAATGAACTTGAAAAATAGAATGGGTTGGGTATATCCACGTAGTTTCCAGGCCCTGATATCTGTATGGATTCCTCTGGCCATATTTCATGTGATGTCTGGCCAAGGTAGTGGGAGAAGAGCAAAAATATGATGAGTGTGTGTGACCTTTCCCGCCACCACACTCCACCTTTGGGGATGTCATGAGAAAGTCCTACTTTGGTCCTGATCCCAACTACAACTTTGCTAACTGGGCCGCCATAATGGGGGTTTAGACTGTGTCATCTTGGTACTGGTGAGGGATCTCAGAGTCTTGAAAAGAAACCGAGAAGCAAGTTTCTCACACCTCCTCTCCCTGCTAGGGTAACCTTAAGCATTATTTAATCCCTAATAAGAATATGCTCAGGCTTCACTGGAGGCTCATTGGTAAAGAATCTGCCTGCCAATGCAGGAGACCTGAGTTCAATCCCTGGGGTCAGGAAGATCCCCTGGAGAAGGAAATAGCAATCCACTCCAGTATTCTTGTCTGGGAAATCCCATGGACAGAGGAGCCTAGCAGGCTGCGTCCATGGGTTGCAAGAGAGTCAGGCATGACTTAGCAACTAAGCAATAACAAAGGATATGCTCAGCCTGAAGAGCTGGGTGCCTGAATATAAAAAAGGAAGTTTGAGATGATACTTCCCAGGTCTGAAGGCAGAGGGTTTTAAAATAAGCAAAAGATTACGTAGGCCCCACCTGTGAGTCTGCTGCTTAAACCAGCCATTATTCGTTACTGTGCTAATGTTGTGCTTGAGTTGAAAGTAGACTAGAGAGATTCATTAATGGACTGTCTTACTTTGAGGAGAAAAAGCAGCGGTGAGTCTATTAGAGCAACTCTGATGAGGAGGCAGCTTTGGGCTCAGCGTGAGGAATGGTAGGGAAAAGGCATGGACGAATTGCATATCCTGTCGCCTTAGCCACGTCGCACGCCCTGGAATGAAAAGAGAACAAGTTTTTTCAGCGCCATTTGCTTTCTCTTCCCTTTGTGTCCCTCCCCCACTCCACTTTGGAGACAAAGCCTTGTTTTTCTTACTGTTTGGCTTACTCTCTCATTTCCATTTTTTGTTCTTTGTTTTTACAGACATCTTACCTCCCTCTCTCTTCTCTGAAAGGCAGGTAGATGTCTGCCAAGAAAGGATAGAGGGCCATTCCCTGTTTCAAAGGGATCCAGAATCCAAGAATGAAGGGGCCAACTAGAGAGCAGTCAGAGAGGAAAATCAAGAGAAAACAGAACTGACAGAGACAGGCCCAAAAAGAACACATTCTTGAAAAGGCAGATATTGAAAATGAGAAAATACAAAAATGTATGCATGTGCAGGAGAAAAAAAAATTAGGTTGAATTTTTCCCAGCAACTTTGATAAAGGATGAGATGTGTCATGTATAACTCATGAACACCATGACTATGACAGTTTCACTTTCTGATCAACGCGGAGACAAGAATGAAAAACTTACCCAGACAATAGAACGTGGTCTAAAAAAAAAAGAAATGAACTTTGGGCAGGGACTCAAAAGCTCTGTACAGCAGTCCTGGTTCTACAGCTAATATGTCTGCCCCCCACACATCACTGACCACCCCTATAATACTTTCTCTACAGATGCAATTCATAGAATTCAAACTACATTAACTCTCTAATCCATTCTGGCAGTAAGAGTTTATGATTTTTAATTTACCATTTACAAGAAAATAATTGCCACAAAATATCTACATGCCCATGGATGCTGTCATTAATTTGCTAAATGAGCATGTGCATGTCCCTGCCTTGTTCATTTTTTTCTCCACTTAAGAGTAAACACATGAGAACTACAAGGACTGCCTCCAAAGTCATCAATTTCAGACCTTTTACAGCAGCGAAAATGCATCTCAAACTGGGAGACTAACGTGGACATCCTTTTGTGTCTGGGCTATAATGAGCAGTAACAGCTACACAGGGGCACGCTGTCCCCTCCAGTGTCAGGGTCAAAACACAAGAACAGTTGATGTGCCTGTTTGTTTTTGTTTGCTTCTGTCTCTCCTTGAAAACCCTTTCTCTAGGAAAGCCTAAATGTCCTTAACATCCAAAATTCAAACAATCTACTCTGGAAAGTTTCTAACAGAGTTTCAAGAAAATCTCCATTTTCAGTCAGTTTTAGTAAGTGTTAGTCACTCAGTCATGTCCAACTCTTTGCAACCCCACAGACCATATAACACACCAGGCTCCTGTCTCGATGGAATTCTGTAGGCAGGAATACTGAAGTGGGTTGCCATTTCCTTCTCCAGGGGATCTTCCCTACCCAGGGATCAAAATCAGGTCTCCTGTATTGCGGGTGGATTCTTTACCACCATCTGAGCCTCCAGGGAAGTCTGAATATATATATATGTAAGTGTGTGTGTGTGTATATCTATTTATCTATATGTGTGTGTGTGTGTGTATGTATATATGTGTATTTATACACACATATATGCACACATGTGTATACGCATGTATACACACACAAACACACATATATATCTTCTCCAACATGGGAAGTAACGTGACAGAGGTGAAGGATATTTTCAGGTGTCATTGGTTAAAACTTCTTGTTGCATAATCTGAAATCACTGATCTCACTCTCTTCAGTTCAGTTCAGTTCAGTCACTAAGTCGTGTCTGACTCTTTGCAACCCCATGAATCGCAGCACGCCAGGCCTCCCTGTCCATCACCAACTCCCGGAGTTCACCCAGACTCATGTCCATTGAGTCAGTGATGCCATCCAGCCATCTCATCCTCTGTCGTCCCCTTCTCCTCCTGCCCCCAATCCCTCCCAGCATCAGAGTCTTTTCCAATGAGTCAACTCTTCGCATGAGGTGGCCAAAGTACTGGAGTTTCAGCTTCAGCTCATTCTCTCCAAAGAAATCCCAGGGCTGATCTCCTTCAGAATGGACTGGTTGGATCTCCTTGCAGTCCAAGGGACTCTCAAGAGTCTTTTCCAACACCACAGGTCAAAAGCATCAATTCTTTGGCGCTCAGCCTTATTCACAGTCCAACTCTCACATCCATACATGACCACAGGAAAAACCATAGCCTTGACTAGACAGACCTTTGTTGGCAAAGTAATGTCTCTGCTTTTGAATATGCTATCTAGGTTGGTCATAACCTTCCTTCCAAGGAGTAAGTGTCTTTTAATTTCATGGCTGCAGTCACCATCTGCAGTGATTTTGGGACCCCAAAAAATAAACTCTGACACTGTTTCGCCATCTATTTCCCATGAAGTGATGGGACCAGATGCCATGATCTTCGTTTTCTGAATGTTGAGCTTTAAGCCAACTTTTTCACTCTCCACTTTCACTTTCCTCAAGAGGCTTTTTAGTTCCTCTTCACTTTCTGCCATAAGGGTTGTGTCATCTGCATATCTGAGGTTATTGATATTTCTCCCGGCAATCTTGATTCCAGCTTGTGTTTCTTCCAGTCCAGCGTTTCTCATGATGTACTCTGCATATAAGTTAAATAAGCAGGGTGATAATATACAACCTTGACGTACTCCTTTTCCTATTTGGAACCAATCTGTTGTTCCATGTCCAGTTCTAACTGTTGCTTCCTGACCTACACTCTCTTAGGGTTACAAATAATAGAGTCCTTATTACATTACATAATCATCAGTTGCTAGTGTGATCATTAATGTGTGTTAAAACACAGAAATCTGACATTGTCAACAGGCCAATATCATTGGGTAAGAAAGCTGTTCTGTAGCTTGAGATTTCATCAACCCTGGTGTCACGAAAGGTCATCACAGAGTCACTCTTCGATTAGGGAATTCACCTACCTCTGCCTTGTGACAGCATCTTTACCTGACTCTCCCCTTCCTTTCAATTTCCAAAAGTGAAAAGCTAGTACAGGAACAGCCCTCAAACCGTAAAGGAAACATTTCAAACGGAGTGGAGAGAAACAGTGGCTGTTATCATGTTGCCAGTGAAAACATTCTCCTCCTTTTGGTAAATGCAAATGTCACTGATGATAATTTGCCTTTTTGTCAAACAAGTGTCTACTTAGATCTGAATAGGAAAGAAGATACATGAACTAGTAAGTTAAAGGCTTAGACTGTGAAACATGTTGGGGGGTTGCAGGGGGCGTGCTGTAAGACAGCAACACAGGTGGCCTTGCAACTTGCCTGGCATATGGATCACGATAAATAAGCCACACAGCCCAGCAAAGAATGTCATAGTTAACAGCTGCAATTACAGATTCTGTGAGCAAACTATTACTCAGAGTCCATACTTATTGCATTTTCAGAGCTGAGATTGCACTTTTATTCTACAAATCCAGCTGCAAGAATTCTTCACTTAAATGCTCTTGGCCACAGCTGATTGGTAGGTGGGTGGGACTAATAAAGAATTGATCACATAGGAGTAGAGGGGAGGGACCTTTGCTGAGAACTAAACTAAGTAATATCAGAAACTAACTGCTTCAGCTAGAAGTACTCACCCGTATTTAAATTTCCATAGCATTTTGTATTTTTATGATACTTTTTAAAATTACAGTTAGATATACCTAGATAGTACTATCTACTTCTGGGAAAATCAAGAAATTTGCCCTGAATGAATGACACGAACTTTTTCTTTGGATAGTATGCTGTGCTGTGCTTAGTCGTTTCGTCATGTCCGACTCTTTGCAACCCCATGGACTGTAACCCACCAGGCTCCTCTGTCCGTGAGGATTTTCCAGGCAAGAATACTGGAGTGGGTTGCCATGCCTTTCTCCAGGGGATTTTCCCAACCCAGGAATTGAACCAGGGTCTCCTGCATTGTAGGCAGGTTCTTTACCAGCTGAGCTACCAGGGAAACCTTAGGATAGTATACTTGACCGTAAAATCTTGCCTAATAGAATTGATATGAATAAGCATCAAAGGATTTTGAAAGTTGGTCTCAAAAGAGAATTTGGCTATTATTATGGAAGATTCCTGTCTTTCCCCTCAGTACCTGAAATTCTACTATTAGGTCATTCTTCTTTAAGACTTCATGATGATCATATTCCAGAAATCCTTGTGAAAACACAGCAGCTTGACCAAGTTGCTATGGGAACAGATGCTGGATAAAGTGCGTGAGATACAAAAGGGTGAGGAGAAGGGAAGTGGCCAGAATGGAAGAAAGGATTCCAAGATGAAATGGAGTAGATAAATTACTTTATTAATACTTTCTCATAATAGTATCCTTCTTTGAAGTACTGCTGGAGAAACATATTGCTCATCAGTCAGCTGTGTGTTCAATTGTACTTTGGATGTTAATGTTTTTAGATGATGGTGTAGAAACTGCAAGCAAATGACATTTCTCAAGCCTCGTGGCTGATCAGAAGTGCTATGATAACTTGTTTTTCCACCAGATCTTTTAACAGGACCTCTAATGAGAAGCAGAATCTTCTCACGTTGAGGTCACATCCTTCTATTCCCTCTGCCCACCCTGTTAATTGGATGCACAGGAGCAATGAAATGGCCAGAGGGCAGTCGGGAAGGACAGAGGAATGTCACAAGACAGCTTATTAATCTATCTCTGAATAACTTGAGAATTCACTAAAAGTGGAACAGGCCCAGTGCCAGCTTTCTTTGGGGTTAGTAAAGGAAGGAGGAGGAGAAAAGAAAAAGAGATTACAAAATATATACAGAATGCCTGCTTCACAGCAGACTACCCAGTATGGTCACTCAAGGACCCGTGAGACTTTATTTTCACTCTTGTGTTGGGGGATTTGCTAGGATTCCACCAAATGGAACTGTCTGGGTTTTGCAGGCTAGCGGTTAGAAAACACATCCTTAACCCTTAAATGATCAAGACAGTGTGAGGCTGCCATTTCAAAAAAAAAAAAAGCAATCCTCATAACTCTAAGGAGAATTAATACATGGGGAGATAGCATTCATGACACAGGTCCTCGGAGGCAAAATATGATAAACCTCAAATCACATTTTCTGGTTCTGGCCCAGTAGACTTTTGCCGAGTCTGACTTTGAAGAGCCTTCAGTGAGAAGCCAGAGAGACCCAACACAGCCAAGTGGTGGGTGTTCAGGCTTCGTTCCAGTTAAGGCAATGATTCATGAAACTCCCTACTAATAGGAATCTGAAAACAGCCTGGGGCCAGTTTAGCCATGAACAAACCATACATACAGTTTGTAGAAAGAAAGAAAGTGAAGTTGCTCAGTCGTGTCCGACTCTTTGGGACCCCATGGACTGTAGCCTGTCAGGCTCCTCAGTCCATGGGATTTTCCAGGCAAGAGCGCTGGAGTGGATTCCCATTTCCTTCTCCAGGGGATCTTCCCAACCCAGGAATCGAACCCTGGTCTCCCGCATTGCAGGCAGACGCTTTAGCGTCTGAGCCACTAGGGAAGCCCATACAGTTTGTAAGCGGCAGGTTTTTCTGCTAAAGGCAATATGCGAGAGAAGCTGTTTCTGCCCCTCCCAGAGAACCAACAGAGAAGGCAATGGCACCCACTCCAGATTTTTCAGCGTGGAAAATCCCATGGACGGAGGAGCCTGATAGGCTGCAGTCCATGGGGTCGCTAAGAGTCGGACGCGACTGAGTGGCTTTCACTTTTCACTTTCATTCATTGGAGAAGGAAATGGCAACCCACTCCAGTGTTCTTGCCTGGAGGATCCCAGGGACGGGGGAGCCTGGTGGGCTGCCTTCTATGGGGTCGCACAGAGTCGGACACGACTAAAGCGATTTAGCAGGAGCAGCAGAGAACCAAAGTTGTGCTCCCACTCTAAGCTGCAGGAGTGGTGACAGGGGCATTGTATTCCTTTCATGCAAGGGGTGAGTTTGCACTGGTCTTTGAAGGACTAAGTTTCCCTTCTTTCTTTAGTCGCTAAGTCATGTCTGACTCTCTTGTAACCCCAGGGACTATGGCCCACCAGGCTCCCCTGTTCATGGGACCTTCCAGGCAATAATACTGGAGTGGGTTCCCATTCCCTTCTCCAGTGGATCTTCCTGACCCAGGGATTGAACCCACGTCTCCTGCATTGGCAGGTGGGTTCTGTACCACTGAGCCACCAGGGAAGCCCTTCCCTTAAGTTAATGTAATTTTCAAAAAAGATGGACATGCCCAAGCCCCTTTATAGTGGAAATAAATCTCTTTGTGGGTTCATCTCAAGCAGTAGTACAAATGCTGACAAAGTCAGAATCCCTGGATTTGACTGTCTTCATAATTGGAGAAAATGAAATTATGGGGAGGATTTTCCTAATTCATTAAAGAATCCTTTAATAAAGTACGTAACTATTTCTTTTCAGTATGTGTGAAGATTTAAACACATTGAGTATTTTTCAAACGGAAAAGTATCAATATTTCTCCCTTTCCCCCTTCAGGATTAGTACCATGGTCTTTTATCTTGGAACAAATAGTGGTCTTTCTCCTCTACCCTCAGGATTCTTGAAAATATCTCAATGTTATGGAAGAGAAACTTTAAATGAGACATATTTTTCCACGCTATATCCCCATTCAAAGAAATTTGAGATTTGCTTTTGCAGTTTTCACTGCCATTCATTGCCAAATATGAGAAATTGTCAGAGGCTTATAATGAATGAAACTGGAGAGCCGAAAACAGAGTCTACAACTGGCTTTATTCCTTTTGGCAGCTCACTGGGGGTCCTGAAGGCTCCAAGGCTTAAATCCATTTTCTAAAGAAGGAAGAATCCTTGCTAGTCCCTTTCAGGAGCCAGATAATGGAATAAGCAAAAGGAAGAACTATTAATATTAATGTTATTGCCAAATTAATTGGCCCAAAATAATTAATGCACCACCCTTAGGGCACAACAGAGTGGAACTCAGCATGTTTTCAGTTGCCTTTATGTTTTCCTCTTGGGTTCCCCATACCAGCTTCCTTTCTTGTGAAGGCACAGGGTGGAGGGGGACAGTGGGAAGCAGGGAGAGGCAGAGGTGACATAATGATGAGCATCTTTTGCTTATTCTATAGGAAGTGAATCAGACTTGATTTATCCTAAAAGCAGCTCTGCTGTTTGAGTGGCCAGTGAGGATGAAGTTTGGGGATGAAAGCTTGATGAACTGACCAAATGCTTATGCTGTGTCCAATTACTGTTATTCAGTATAAATGGTTTTTCTCTTCTATTTGCATTTAAAGAACCATATGGAGGGCTGGTTTTGGTCACATAAGAGGTTTTCATTAAATGAGACAATTAGGATGATAGCAGGGATATTAATATTTTTTTTCGTTATGACTATGTTTCAATTCCCTGTTTGGTACTATACCGTAGGATTATGCACCATTCTTGTAATGATGTCTCCCAATTTATTATAGGCAGCTTAACTTAGTTTTCACTTTGTATGTTGCCAAACTGCTCAGATGATATTTTTTAGAAAACGTTGACAAAGGTATAAATGGCAATGGTTTATAGAATATAAACAAATTTGTTGCCTCAGTGTTACAGGTGCGAGTGGTTCCCTGCTACTTGGAAGTGTTGAATGACACCCTAAATTCTGCATCAAAGTATTACATGTGCCTGCGATGAGGCATCTTCTGTGCGAAAAGATGTGAAGCTGCAGCTCACATGTGGTCCCCTGCTAGATTCATTCATTCTCACAATTAGTTACAAAGAAGAGCTTACAGCTTTCAAATAGGCATATCAGCCCCCTGGTAGCAAGGCTCTGAGTCGCTAAAATAGAGGCTTTGTTATCTGAAATTCAGAATGAAAGGCAGTCCCTCATAGGTCACACATAGTCAGATAGAACTAAGATGCTAAGACAGGCGGACTCCAGCTTTAAGCACACGTGCCCTGGGTAGCTCTTTCTGCCTGTATGTCCCCAGGGCTCACACACAGCCTCAGACCTGCGCCTCCTCCATTACTGTTATCTGATCTTTCTGCTAACTGACTGAGGATTTAGATGTTACTATTCCCTAAGATGTTTGTATTTGAATACTTCTTTCAAGTACTAAAGAAAGGGTGGTATCTTTCGATTCACACCAGACACCTAGACACTTTTCCTTTTCATAAAATGAGCCCTGGGTTGCAACAGTAAATGGCAGAATTTTATCATTAAGTCCTCAATTCTCTCCTCCTCTCTGTACCCAAAAATGGGAAGAGAAGGCACAGTAACTATTTCCAAAAATTCTCAAATCTAACCTAATTTCCAACTAATATGGTCATTAGTTTGAGGCTGTATTTTGAAAACTGAGATTGTATATTAAAATTTGGTGGTTGACCCATATACACCATTATAAGTTGGCCTGTGTCTAAGTGGTGAAATTGCTAAAGATTTATGTTCTCAATTCTGCTCTGGCTTCCACATAAAGAATGGAATTTCAATCGGAGATGAGGGACAACAGGGTAAGGAAGACTCAGGAAGATGAAATTAATCATAGTAATAAAACATCTCCTCAGAAGCTCAGGCGAATAGAAGGCTTGTAGGGGCAACAAATGGCACCCGACTCCAGTACTTTTACCTGGAAAATCCCATGGACGGAGGAGCCTGGGGGGCTGCAGTCCATGGGGTCGATGAGGGTCGGACACGACTGAGAGACTTCACTTTCACTTTTCACTTTCACGCATTGGAGAAGGAAATGGCAGCCCACTCCAGTGTTCTTGCCTGGAGAATCCCAGGGACGGGGGAGCCTGGTGGGCTGCCGTCTATGGGGTCGCACAGAGTTGGACACGACTGAAGCGACTTAGCAGCAGCAGCAGGGGCAACAAAACAAAATTAAATAAACTATTACTATTTAATGAATGTACATGGATAAATCTATCTAGGTGTCTTAGCATGTACTTTTTACAGTTTATCTGGCTTCTTTCAGTGAGAGTTCCAAAGGAAAAGATGAGGCCATTGAGTCTACAGGATTTAGGACAAATTAATTGAAGACACAGGGTAATTCTAAAGTAAATTCCTAAGATTTAGAGTTGATAATCTTATCTATACAGTATGCAGGGCTTTCCTGATAGCTCACTTGGTAAAGAATCCCCTTGCAATGCAGGAGACCCTGGATTCCTGGATCAGGAAGATCCACTCAGAAGGGATAGGCTACCCAATCTAGTTGGAGAAGGCAATGGCACCCCACTCCAGTACTCTTGCCTGGAAAATCCCATGGATGGAGGAGCCTGGTAGGCTGCAGTCCATGGGGTCGCTAAGAGTCGGACACGACTCAGCGACTTCACTTTCACTTTTCACTTTCATGCACTGGAGAAGGAAATGACAACCCAATCTAGTATTCTTGGGCTTCCCTTGTGGCTCAGCTGGTAAAGAATCTGCCTGCAATGCAGGGGACCTGGGTTGGAAAGATCCCCAGGAGAAGGGAAAGGCTGCCCACTCCAGTATTGTGGTCTGGAGAATTCCATGGACTATATAAGTCCATGGGGTCGCAAAGAGTCAGACACGACTGAACAACTTTCACTTTCACACAATATGCAGCATCTTTATGACACCACAAAAAAATAAATATTATTTTTCAGAATTACCTTAGTCAATCAGAATTTGAAAAGCCTATGACAAGAGGTTCAGTGCATAAAAAAGTAACAATTTGAAGCACCTAAGACCAGCATAATAAACATTGACTTCTTTAAACATTTTTCAAAGAGAAAGGAAAAAATTGTTTTGTTTGGAGTCATCCACCTGAATTTCAAGATGTCTGTTTTTTCCAAATGTTCCTTTTTCATTTCCAAAAAAAGGAAAACAAAGACACTCAGGAAATCAACTATTGCCATGAATTCTATTTTCTAGTATTAGCAGCATTTCCTGAATCATGTGTGCATTTATCTGCTGGTGTTCAAATGTACCAGCATTATTATAAAGAGAAATGGGTCACACAGATTGGAATCAAAATAATTTCAAAAGGGAAGTAGGAAGATAACCAAATGGATATATGGTATACCCATTTTCAAAAAAAAAATCATAATACATTTATACACATGTAAGTGGTAAAATGGGGTTTCCCTAGTGGCTCAGATGGTAAAGAATTTGCCTGCAATGCAGGAGAACTGAGTTCCATCCCTGGGTCGGGAGTATCCCCTGGAGAAGGAAATGGCAACCCACTCCAGTATTTTTGCCTGGGAAATCCCATAGACAGAGGAGCCTGGTGGACTATGGTTCACGGGGTCACGAAGAGTTGGACACAACTGAGCAACAAACACTTAAGCAGTGAAATAATCCAGCTATCTTTGAGAAATAGTCTGTATGTCCCCAATCTTTTTTGGCACCAGAGACCAGTTTCATGGAAGACCATTTTTCCGTGGATTGGGGACAGGGGGCAGGGGATGGTTTCAGGGAGATTCAAGGGCATTACATTTATTGTGCACTTTATTTCTATTATTGCATCAGTTCCATCTCAGATCATTGGGCAGCAAATCTCAGAGGTTAGGGCCTCCTGGCCTATAGCAGTAGCACTCTAGGGTCTTTTGTCTATTAATTATCCTGAGGTAGACAGGTAAGTAGAGTTTAATAGGATGTCTGTTTATCCCAAAGCTGACTGAATCATTTTTAATAAGGCTGATATGCTGCTACATGTATCTACTAAAATTAAGTGGAATTTGAGATTTGTGTGTATTGCCGAGTGTACTTGTATAAATTGAGAGCGTCAATCTGAAACATGCTTTGGGGAGCACATTTTACTTGCTACAATATGCTCAGAGATCCATGCCAAGGGAGAGTTCTATTTCTGCCTCTTTGATCATTTAGCTTCCTGTAGCTCTGGGTGCCTAGTCTGCACATCGGGGCATGTGCAGGACTTCTGAGAACCCAGTGCCTGACAAGACTCATCCTGCAGCTTTGCTGTTCTTCCTCCAGGCAGGTGTGCTTATAACACCTTCGCACCACAGCAGCATCTATGAATATTCTGAACGTTTTTTGGGGACAAGGATTAATCCCAACCTCCAAAACATATTTTTATGCCTCTCCTAAAGTTTTGTTTTTACATTTCATGCCCAGATCATCTTCTCATGTCAAACGTCAAAGCTTCCCCAGCAGTTACCAAGGATAAAGATCTCAGAGTGGTTGGAACAGGACATGTAGCTCGGGGACCCCAGCAACTTCAACCCTCTAGGGCTTATTTTCAGCACCAGATGAATATTCAGTTTCATCTTCTCTCAAATGGCTGCTATATCTGCAAGTCTAGTTTGGGTTAAAAGACAACATGGGACGTGATCGGCACCATGACCTGCAGGCCAAACCTGGCCCAACACCTGCTTTTCTAGCCCCAGAGCTAGAATGGTTTCAGGAGAATATGCAAGAGTGATACGGTGTGACATGTGAAAACTATGACATTCAAATTTCAGTGTCTCTATAAGTAAAGTTTTAATTGGAACACAGTCACGCCCTTCACTTACACTTACACATTGTCAATAGCTGCTTTCCCACTGCCATGGCAAAGTTGAGTAGCTGTTGTAGAGACCAGATGTGGTCCCTACAGTTAAAAATATTTCCTCTCTGGGCCTTTAAAGAAATAGTTTGTCTAGAATAACTGGTATAGAATATACCGGTAGCTGTGGGGTTAATAGGATCACGAGGATTCCAGTGACTCCCCCAGACCTGAGTCCATTATTCATCAGTAGCAAATACAAACTATAAACCCTCAATAATATGAGAAATGTGTACTTCTTTTTGTGGTGCTTGCCAGCATTTGTTTTCCTTTGAAATGACATTGGAGAGCATACAGAATTATTTCCCCCATGTCAAAATGTGTGTCGATGGTCATTCTCATAAATTACATAAATAAAAATTATTACACAGCCCACCTAGAATCCAGTCACACCTAGTCTCTCCGTTTTTGCCTCTTTTTCAGCTATTTCTCCAGATTGTATTCTGCTTAAACACTGGGTGGGATGTGCCCGTTTATGTATAGACCTGGAGATATAGCACCTTTCCCCACAAACAGCTCCCTCCAGGTAGGAGGAAGTAGCAGAATTCAAAGCAACATTTTGAGTAAAAGGAACCAGGATCACTTCAACTACAGAAACAATATTTGCTTTGCTATTTCTATTAGTGTAGAAATAACTATACTGGATTCCAGGGCCAACTATGGGGGGGTGGCAGTGGTAGGAAGAAGGAAGGAAAGAAAAGATAAAAGGAAAAGAAAGTAGAATTATTTTTTAATCTGGGCTTCTCCCTCTCTCAAACTAAGATTAAGATGTACTGGAAAATATGTTATACCCTGATATTTGTGCTATTTGGCCATCAACTAGCTTTAAGTAGTCTCTTAAGACTTTTGCACAAAATAGAACTTTATTCACTCAGAATTACTGTGCATGCATTGCTTATAAATGATAATGTGCCCTTAAAAACTTGTCTTCTCTTCCAACTGCTCTTGGCTATAGGAGTCTACTTTGTGATTACACACTGAGTCTAATGATGGAAAGTCATACCATCTTCAAGATAGGCAAATCTTGGTTGACTTTGGGAAATCTTTTCAATTCATCAGAATTTTACCGTGACATTTCTATCCCTGCTGTAAAAGTACCTCTGAAAACCTGTGACCTTCAATGCTCTGTGTGGTCTCAGTCTTCATCAGAGCAAAGTTATCGTCCAAAAGGTTATCATTTGTTTTCACTGAAAATCTCATATCATCTGAAACAAGCTCCAAGCAATCAATTACTCAGTCGATAGATACTGAATAAATACCTGTCACAGTATTACAGTAAGTGTTGTTGCAGAATCAGAAAATGATTAGCTATGGCCCTTCCAAGTGTCTGCAATCACACTGAGAAGGCAGAGCTCACAAGCACGGAATATATACATATGCATAGAAAGTGAAAATGAAGTCGCTCGGTCGTGTCCGACTCTTTGAGACCCTATGGACTATAGCCTACCAGGCTTCTCTGTCCACGGGATTCTCCAGGCAAGAATACTGGAGTGGGTTACCATTTCCTTCTCCAGGGGATCTTCCCGACCCAGGGATCGAACCCAGGCCCCCGGCATTGGAGGCAGACGCTTTAACCTCTGAGCCACCAGGGGATTCTCCATACATATGTATATATATACATATATATATATGAATTTTACTCACATGAAAATGTAAGCAGAAGCATAAAGAGAAAAAATAATAAATCACTTTGAGCAAGGAGATGAGAATTGTCTATAAGATGTTACTAAAAAACCTGAATGAACCTTCTGGCCAACCCAGCACAATCCGGGCCTTGTAAGAGTGTAGGATCTTCAAAACAGAGGGGAAAGAGGGAAAGTGGGCATTTCCTAACAACAGAATTTACTGGATGAAGGCAAGGAGAAAAGCATTACCTCTGTCAGCATTAATGGCTCAAAGGAAAAGAGAATATGGAGGGAAAATACACATAGCCATAGCTAGGATGAGGCCAGACCAAGGCAGGCAGTGAAAGCAGGTAGATACCTGATGACTGAAGAAACAAAATACAGGAGATATTAGAGAGTTTGGGGCTATAACAAACTGGAAGGCACTTGCTTGATTCAACTGTAAAAACAACAGAGCATAAATAATGAAGCTGCTGAGTTTGTCAGAAGGAAAGAGAAGACTCAAAAATAAATGTCCTAGTGTGAGAGATTAGAAGAATAGCAGTAGTTACTGGGGTTTTTTTTTGCTTTTTTGATTCCTTTTTTAATTGGTAAAATATTTGTTATTAGAATGGGGGCCAGTGGGAGGCGTGGAGATTATACTGATTCCTGACGCACTGAGTCTGAGGAGGAAGATGGATATCTAATTGGAGCAGTCCCTCGGTCATTTAAAAAGTCTGTCACTGGTTCACATTAACTTAGAAGACAGGAGGTGCCTGCCGATTTAGACACTGTCCACTTGGAGTTGATAACTAGTCCATTTGGTATATGAGCCCAAGGAATCACAGATAAAATCTTGACAGCCCTTATGTTCACCGTGGGAGGCATAAAGAACTGTCAGATATTTTGAAAAAAAAAAAAATAGGAGTTATATCATCACATAAGCTAGTGGAATAGAGCTTTTTAAGAGGGTGTTCAAAAGAGAAACACACACACACAACTCAAGGAAGGTGAGGACTAAGACGACACTTATAGGATAAGAAGTTCATTGGAAACCCTCCAAAAGCACAGTTTCAGTTGAATGATCTGATACAAACTAGACCATCCCCAGGTCTACTTTAATGGGGCTCTGTAGTCCTATCAAAATAATAGCTATTACAGTTCATTTCTAATTCCCTTATAACTATCGTATGTGTTCCTTTATTTCTGTTTGTCTTGTCATTTTGTTTCTTCAACTCTGTCTAGGAATTTATCTTATTTTGCTACACAAAGTAGCCCATCTGCTGTCATTTTGAACCTGTGGGAAGCTCGTCATCAGCACGATGGTGACCTTGACTCCCTGGCCTGTGCCCTTGAAGAGATTGGGAGGACACACACAAAACTCTCGAACATTACGGATTCCCAGCTCGATGAAGCCGACTTCACCTACAGCAGGCAAAACGGACTCTAGTCCGCTCCCTCTCCTGAGAGAGTGACGGCCAGCTTTGGGACATTTGCTTTCAATGGGAAAGAAAGAGGCAGCTTTCTGCCCAGTGGCATTGGGGAGTTCAGCCTTCATTTATAATCAGTCAACATCCCTGATTGAAGACACTGAATTTGATATAGGTAAAATATATTGGTAGGGAAAGTACTAGCTCTCTTAAACATAAGACGGTTCTACAGTCTCCTCTGAATCCATACGTGGGTTCACACTTGAGGGACTGCTCAGATTTGGAGTGATAAGGTTAAAGTGAGGGCTTATCTAGTAGAAGTAACTGTGGGGAAAGATGAGCTGTAGCAAAGCTGGGAAGACAGAGATTAAATCAGTGCGTGTTTTGAAAGAGATTTTTAATGATGTGCCCCAAAGGACCGTCTGATGCTGGTACCAGACTGTCGAGAGTTTTCTAACCAACTGGCATGGGAGATGTTGGCAATCAGTGTAAACTGGTTTTAGAAGTGAGACAGGGTTGCCAACTCATTTGTAGACTTCAACGGTGTCGAGAAGGGCATTTAGAATTTCAAATCTGAGTACACCACACCAGCACCAATTCCCTATCTATCCCAGCCACTTAATAGGTCGAGAGGTAAGAGAGACCACACGCTCGTCTTGTAGCATACCTACCCCACCTTCATTTTCTCCAAGGACAAATCTATCCACATTCTTTCTTCCCCTTACACTAGGGGAGAAGTTTCAAGGAACATAGACTTTTCAGTATGGGAATTTATTTTTTCTAGCTTAACAGAACCATCTCTAATTCTCAGCTAAGCCACTCAAGTTGCAAAAGCTATTAGAACACAGCTTACACACAGATTTAGAGACAAGAGGGGTCAAATCAGATCCAAGGAAACATGAATTGCAGATGCCCCAGGCCTCAAGCTGGCATTCCAGGGTGCAGGTGCTGATTCAGTTCCCCAGCATGGTGGTTATGAAGGGATGAGGGGTTTCATGGTCCTTTACAATCCAGTTCTTGAATTTTCTAGCCTTTTGATATTGTGTTCCAACAAAATCTCTCCATAGAGGCTATAGGTCATCATCGTCTTGCCTGTTAAGAAATCAGCAAAAGATCTTTGCTCTAAATGTTATCTGACTACATAGACACGAGGAATAATTCTACCACAATGTCTCAGAAACTACACATGTTGTTCAGCGAGCCTTCACGCTCCAATAATTCAACCTCCTTCAGTATGTTTTCTTTAAGGACCATTAACATAGTACACTATGTTTTAAATGAAAGGCAACAATATTGTGGAGAATTGAAATCTACAGATAACACATGACCCCCATCTTAACACTTCACTCCATCTTTTATCCTGTTTATTTTTGACAAAATGTCCTGGTAGACTAAAGATGAATAGATTTGCTCCTGCTCATCTTTTGGTTGATGTTTTAATTAGCTGTCCAGAATCAGGACAACCAAAGTCAAGGACCTAGATTAACCCCAGGTTGAACAGCTACTTAGAGGTTGACTCAATTAGAATAAAAATAGTCAGGGAATGGGGGAGATGGGAAATACTTGGCAGTAGAGATACAGTCCATTTTTTAAACAACATAGATCCCGTGTTTAAAAAAATGAATCTCCACCTAAGTGACAAACAACCTTAAAAAAAAGTAAGTTGAATTTACAATATCCTGGGTAAGGCTTTGAAGAACTCTTTAATGTGTTGGCCATTTTCTCTAATGAATGTGTGGTACAAAGGTCCCCTGTATTTGATAGAAGGCTTTGCTACATGAAATTCAAAAGCATCTTGCTTTTCTCAGGAACCAAAGGTATATTATATAGAACAAGTCCTCTTAGAGCTTTTGAGCATATTTTCACAATACCACCTCCAGCAGGAAAACACCTTTTTGCTACTGTACTCCAGTTGTTTATTCCTTCTAGGGAGCAAAACAGAGAAAGTGCAAAAGTGTAAATCATTCGCTACCCCGATATGATTTGAGATAGAAGTGGAAATTGATGGTCAGTCTCCCACAGTTGATTGGCATGGGTGGTATATGCAAAGAATCTGCACTGAACCGCTGAATACGAACTTAAAGAAACACAGTGTAGAGCTTATGTTATTATCCGTCTTGGATGATTTTTGTTTTAAATATCCTACCCATTTTCCCTCTTCTCTTCTAATTGGCCTTTTACTTGTTTCATCTAGTCTGTGAATCCACACAGATCTTTTTTCGATTTTTGATACATTTTTTATATTTTAAAACAGATGGAAAATGTCAATGTTTTCCCTAGAATCTATCTAGATTGTTTTAAGAATTTATTATCAATCCCTGACTGTCTAGAATTTCCTCCCTTTTCTTTTTTTTTTTTTTGGCCTGAATTTTATAAATAAATGTGATAAAGGAAGCAAAAAAACATAATTCACCTCAAATTTCAGCCCAAAGTTCAAATCCACCTTTCAATCCATTTTGTTTCCTCTTTACATTTCTCATTTCTTCCAGGATCCCATGTAGGATTTCTACAGGTTTTCTACAGTAGGAGATTATGTGTCAGGTCAGGATTGTACAGTATTTTATAACAGAATTCCAAAGAGAACCCATGTTGTTGAGATTTCCAGACCAAGATGTGTTTGTGTGTGGCAGAAGAGTATGAAACTGCACATCAGATAGACTTAGCTGGTACTTGAACTTGTGGTTATTCACTGCAACCTAAACCCTGGTTTGATTTTAATACTTTCCTATCATCTTGCCGTTCTTGAAAGGGATTCACTCAGTCTAAGCACTTACACTCAAAGTCTTATTGTCCTAGAGCAAAATGAAACAATAAATTAAAGATGATCCTTCATACTTGGTAGGCAACTTAAAATTTTTACAGGATAGCCCACTTAATGCCAAATCTTTCAGTGCTCAAATGCATCTAAGTCTAATAGTCCAGCCTCAAACATGACTTAAAAGGAGCCACCAAAACGCTGCACTTCCCAGCTTCACCAGACTGCAGCCCCATAAAGGTAATTTACAGTTTTTAGAGCATTGCTTGTGCAGCTTTCCAGGCTTACATTAAAAATCCTTTAAGCCAAAAGGAAGCTCACTCTATGGATTTAAATGCAAACTTCATTTACCGGTGCAGGAAGTCTCATAAAACTCAGATGTACTCCCACAAAAATTTTATTGGCCTTTTTGTAAGAGATGAATAGGAATTGACAGTTCTCTTTAAAGAGCGGGAACTTCTCTTTTCTGTTATTTTTATTTCCAACTGCAGGTGTTCTCCTTTGCCACAGTCCCTGTTTATTTTCAGTTGACTTTGAGAGAAGTTATGAAGTCAAATCACTAAACAGGGTTCTCTTTGGATTAAAAGTTCTGGATGTATTGTAACAGTCTCCCTTGATAGAAATTCTCAACATCGGGATTGATAAGAGAATGTTAAAAAGAATAGAACTGGTTGAAGATGGTATTGTCCACTTTGCAAACATCTGACCAATCTACCTGTGAATTTCAAACTGTTACGGAATCTTTTGATATGCTTTGGGTTTTCTTTTTTTGCCATCTTCCCTTCAATTTCTTAATCCCCCTGTAAAGGTGTTGAGTCAGGTGTGTTAAAGGTGAAGTTCTCTCAGAGGGTCTTTGTTCCAGATCCGTGAAGGTCACAGGAACTGTGGAGGAGCTGAGAAACGGCTTTTCTGGCCCTCGGTGTGGCCCATTTCCATTAATTTTCCTCATGAAACATTGCAGAGTTCTGAATCCTTGGTAACTCCCATTGACTGGACCAGAGATGACACCCACAGCAAATGGGAGAACACCATATTGTCCTACAGAGAGTGACGCATTCTATGATCCCTTTGGTGTTAGTTGCCATAGTGCTGTAATTACAAAAATTGATGCTTTAGCCAAACGCTGAATGGCCACTGTTTCCGCCGTTTCCACTGTTTTGTCTGCATAGAACTTTCCTGAACTACAAGCAAAAATGTATTTTGTCAAATGTCACAAAGTGAAAATGTTACGAATCTTAGGTGTGTTGCATATTTTGTGTTTTTACTTTCCTAACTTCTTTCAAAAGCTGCAGTTATCAAGCTGTTTGGCTGTGTTGACAGCATGTGGTGTTTTTGCAAAAGCAGTTCTAGGAGAGCCAGTGTCTACCATGGACTCATCACATCCCCAACTCCAGGCTTGTCGACAAAACCGAGATGGCAATTCGCGTGCTGTAATTTTTTTCAAGAAAGAAAAGGGGATGGAAATCAGACCTGGCTGTTAGTCACTAGTGTGTAGTACTGTGATCTGAAGTAGGAAATTTAACTCACATAGAATAATTGTGGTTTTTGAAGCAGCTACTTTGATTTTTCCTTTTGCTGTGAAGATCATGGATTTGGAATGTCCTCACGAGGTGGGCCTAAGACAGTGACACCAAACTCCATGTCTTGGAACCCACCCTCCATCTGAACCCAAAGATTAAAAAGGCAGTAAGCTTCATATTTAGGCCAGAGATGCAAAAGTTCCTCCCCCTCAATCCCTAATACTGAGTTTGGCAAGGGGTATTTTTTTTTCCAAAAAGTTAAATGAGAAACTATATCACTAAATTTGGTAATGTAGTTCTTTGCATGAATGGAAATGTGTGTTAAATCATTTTACAAAAGGCATGATAATAATGAAAATGTCCTTTGGCTTCAAATTGTGCTTAGCTGCCAAAAGTATTTCCCTATCTGAAGCATTATTTACATCCAAATTCCTAAATTGGACAAATTATATAATCCCATTAAAATTGGATAGAGAGAGTAGGTAGAAACATGACTGCGGTTCTATTGAGTCATGAAAAGGAAAGGTGATATTTGAGAATTTGTGGACAGAATATCATGCCTTCTGACCCCATTACTGAAACAGATACTATAACCAGAAATAGATCTAATAATTCTAGTATTTCTCCATTAGCAGCTCTGATGATACTTAAGGGGAAGTCACCTCTTACCAGGAGACTTCCGTTTAAGCTTCATCAGAGGGTGACTAAAATATCTCAATCGGAAACACCTTCCGAGGCCTGTCCTAAATTATATTGACCGCTCTCATTCAAAACTTCTCTGTAAGAAGGTGGACACACTCCATCTGTGGAAATTTTCCGGTCAGGAAAACAGTTTCCTCCTTTTCTAAACTGGAATAAAGGCCAACTTAACATTTCCCATTCTTCAGAACTGTATCTGATTGGTGCATGCAATCCGGTAAGTCTCAGCCTAGAAATATTGCAAACATAAGCAGTTAAGAGGAAACTGGATAATTCTTCCTGACTCAAACTAAAAAAAACAAAAAGAAAAAAAGATATATATAAGTAATGCTTTACCTCCACTTCTTTATGGAAGAATTTTTAAAAGAGATTTCCTTTTGTTCTGTTTATTTTGGGAAAGTGTGTGTGCGCATATGTGTGTGTGTCGGGGTGGGGAGGGTGGTTCTTTGAAATGACTCATATCTCAAACCCATTCCACTCTCAACATTCATTTGATGTGTTCAAAGCCGGAAAAAAAAACAGCAGAACTGAATACTCAATCTGACATGAAGCTGAAGGAGTGAACAAGCCAGAGGAGAGAGTTTGAATAAAGCATGGCCTTGGCTTCATACCGCCCTTCTTGTGCCTTGTATTATCAGTGTAAATTCTGAATGTTGTACAGTAAATCCTTGGATGGACTTCTTAGAAAAGGCTGCACTGGCTTCTTTTTCAGCACATGTACATATCTATAAATATATATACATATATATTTGGTAATGCCAAACAGCTGTGTTATATTGTATCGAACAAAAATGGATGGTTTGGATGTTTTATGTAGAGTTTGCAAAAAAAAAAACTGGATGGTTACAGACTTTTCAAGATAAATGTACAGACATAAATTCCTGCATATCAGTTATTTATGAATAAAGAGTCTTTTATTGACATTTTAGGATACTCCACGAGTGGAACTTTGAACTCTCAATGAGAATCCCTTCTACACACTTCCTGACACATCCATGCTGGGGCTGGAATGCCTTCCATATCAAGGACAATTTCCAGTATATTGAACCTAATTAATGTTGAACCTAATGTCTCCTGTCCTCAAGAAGAAGATAAAATGAGGCACATGGAAGCAAAGATGAGATGATCATTTTTTTTGAGATGATCTCCTAAATATTTCTAGACCACTTCAACACACATATACATCACCACCCTTGGGATTATAGTTTTATACAGTCTTAAGATACCTGCCACATCCTAACTGGGATACCATTTCCATTATTCCTCAAAATGCTTGCATTATTTTTACAGACACTCTAGAAAATGTTCTGCTGCTCCATGGGAAAATGTTAAGAACATAAGTAATGTTGTACACTTCAAATACATCTTGACTGACTGAATCTGTTTTGAATGGCTTTTAACACATTATTGACCAGGGGATTTTTGCAGAAACTAAGGCCTGTGCTGGCGATTTGTTATGTATGTGAATATTGAAATATCTCCAGTCAATAACGTTCAGGTAACAAAAGATGTATGATTGTGCCTCTGGTCAATGAGCTGTTAAAATGCTGAAAGTGCCCAAGAATTTAATAACTACTTAACAACTCGTTGGAGCCATTTTCAACAGTATGATTTACTAGAAGATGGTTTCCAATCTACTTCAATGAGTTGGTTGTCAATGAAAAGGCCAAAAATTGGCTTAAACCAGTGCTTTCTAAAACTTGGTTTTTTAAACCATTTCACAGATAACAGGTTTTGTCCCAAAATTAAGTTGGAAATTTATAGAATAAAATGTTCTCTAGATTTCTGAAAATCTTGATGTGTACAGTGGATCTAGTGTCTATGACGGAGCTCTGAGAGGAGTATAGGTAACATTTCCTCAGCTTTTGGGGTTCTTATGGGTCTAATAGGAATGGGTGTGGATACTCACCAAGTGGCTGTGAGTTGTTTCAGCTATCCTTTTTGACCACTTTAAGGTAGACAGCACTTTAAGGCTAATTAAAATGTTTTTAAGTTACTGGTGGAATAATAGTTGATTCTAATTAACTTAATCTAGGTAAATTAGTATGATTAGGTACTAATTGTTTCAGCTGTTCCTAATTGCTCAGTTGTTGCGGTTGTGTCCGACTCTTTGTGACCCCAAGAATGATAGACCACCAGGCTCCTCTGTCCATGGATTTTCCCAGCAGGAATACTGGAGTGTGTTGCTATGCCCTCCTCCACAGGATCCCTGACCCAGGAATCAAACCCATACCTCCTTCATCTGCATTGCAGGCAGAATTTGTTTACTGCTGGGCCACCAGGGAAGCCCATGATTAGGTAGAACCACCAACAATTTCAGAATTATTTGAAATCATTACAGCAAATAAATCCAGCTTGACTTTGTCAGAACAAATTTTAACTAGATAAAGGCTGTGTGGACTGACACAAAGGTCCATACCATATATAACTAGCTCGTTCTGACGGGAACTTAATAGATCAATTTGAACTGTTATAAAGAATTGTTAAAAAAATTATTTTGAATAGTTTTATAAAATTTTAAACTCTTCAAAATAATTTTTTAAATGTATTATCTAGTTAAGAACCAATTCTGGATGCTTGGGGCTGGTACACTGGGATGACCCAGAGGGAGGGTATGGGGAGGGAGGAGGGAGGAGGGTTCAGGATGGGGAACACAGGTATACCTGTGGCGGATTCATTTCGCTATTTGCAAAACTAATACAATATTGTAAAGTTTAAAAATAAAATAAAATAAAACCAATTCTGAGTGGATTAAGCTACCTTGGGCTAATCTAGGTATGTTCTGTGTAGCCATCATTTGTTAGAATTTCAAACTTATTCTGATAGGGATTGCTCATTCATTTAAGACTTATTTAGCATTTACTCAATAATAACAGAGTCTGGGTTCAAATTTTCCCTTTACCATTTAGCACTGACAATTTAGCATTGATTTAGCCTGGAGAATTTAATGGACAGAGAAGCCTGGCAGGCCACAGTCCATGGGAATGCAAAGAGTCAGACAGGACTAAGCGACTATCACTCACTCACTCATGCAAGACACTTAATGGGCTTCCCTAGTGGCTTAAAGTTAAGGAATCTGCCTGCAATGCAGGAGCCACAGTTTCGATCCCTGGCTCAGAAAGATCCCTTGGAGGAGGGCACAGCAATTCACCCCAGTCTTCTTGCCTGAAGAATCCCATGGAGAGAGGAGCTTGGTGGCCTATAGTCCATAGGGTGGCAAAGAAACACAACTGAAGCGAGTTAGCACACATGCACACAGGACACTTCATATTTCTACTTTATTTCTAATATAGGGGTGATCATAGAAATTTAGAGTCTTTCCAGTGTCTGAAGATTAAATGGAAAAAAAAAAAAAATACAGGTAAAGCCCTTAGCACAATACATACTACTTAGTAAGCAACAGTGAGTGTTAGCTTTTGTCTTACTTTAGAGAGGCCGTATGCAGAGCAGCCAACAAAATGTGTATCAAATCAGCAAAGGCTGGGGAGTAATTGGAATCTACCATTCTCTGGATATATGACCTTGGCCAAGAAACTATCTTTAAAAGGAGATAATCATATCAAACTCTCTGGACACAAAGTAAATGTTCTAGAAATAGTGTAATGCCTGAACACATCTCCAGCTGTCTCTGGCTGGGTCTGGTTCTGAACAGAGATGTTCTAGAACAGTGGTCCCCAACCCCTGGGCCATGGACTGTTAGGAAACAGGCCATACAGCAGAAGGTGAGCAGCAGGCAAGCGACCAAAGCTCCCTCTGCCGCTCCCCATCTCTGGCGTTGCAACCTGAACCATCTCTCCCCCTCCACTCTCCATCTGTGGAAAAACTGTCTTCCACGGAACTGGTCCCTGGTGCCAAAAAGGTTGGGGACCACTGTTTTAGAGTGGTCCCTCATTTTACAGTTGTCCCTCACTATGGGAGGGATTCCAGAACCCCTAGAGATATCAGTCAAACCCTACAGATGCTCAAGAGGCATATAGAAGACGGCACAATACGTGCATGTAACCTATGCCCACTCTGCTGGATACTTTACTTTTTTAAACAGTGTAAAGTCTTTATTGAATTTGTGACAATATTGCTTCTGTTTTATGATTTGGTTTTTTGGCCTCAGAGCATGTGGGATCTCAGCTCCCCGACCAGGGATGAAACCTGCACCCCATGCGCAGAAAGGCGAAGTCTTAACCACTGGACCACAGGGGAAGTCCCTTCTCCTGTATACTCGAAGTCATCTTTAGCTTACTTATTGCTAAGAGTTGATCCTTGAACAATATGGGTTTGTACTCTGCAGGCCCCCCTTATACATGGATTTTTTTTTTCAGTAGTAAATACTACAGTGCTAGAAGATCCATGATTGAATCCTCAAATGCAGAGGTACCATGTATGCAGAAGACTGGCTATAAGTTATACATGGATTTTTAACCTGAGTCCCTAAGCCCTTCATTATGCAAGGGTCAGCTGCACAGAATAAATGTGTTATGTAAATAGTTGCTGGTGTGCAGCAAATTCAAATTGTTTTTTGGAACTTCATGGAATTTTACAATATTTTCAATCTTTGACGGACTGAATTCACAGATAGGGAACCCACAGTACGGAGGACCAACTGCAGGAACAGTAAAGTTCCAGGGCCAAAGATGTACTCAACCTCAGTGTCTTCCTGATACCTGAAAACTATTAAAACAACAACAACATGTCTTACTATCCACGAAATAAGGAAAAAGAAATTTGCTTTCAAATATAAATGGTTAATGCTTAATACAGGCTTTAAAAATACTAAGTTCCCATTTTCTACCCACATAGAATGGTTTGAGGAGTGAATGAGGCAAATGATGAGGCAAGTTCTTATTAAAAAGGTAACTATCAGGAAGACAAAGAATACTTTGTTTAAAATGACAATGATCTGGCATAGAACAGGTACTCCAGTGAGGTGACTCATTTTCTGATTTTCAGACAATGGCTTTAAAACATGACAATGTTCACAATTTAAACATCACAGAGCCGCCTGGGCACCATCACCTGTCTGTGCCAGACCGTCTCTGCTACAAGTCAGGCATTAATTAATAAGACTGACTCATCCTTCAGGAAGCTCACACCCTGATAATCCAGAATCCCAGGAGTCACAGGAGACATGGGTTCTATCCCTGGGTCAGGAAGATCCCCTGGAGAAGGAAATGGCAACTCACTCAATATTCTTGCCTGAAAACTCCCAAAGACAGAGGAGGCTGGCGGGTCCAAAGGGTCACAAACAGTCAGGCAAGACTGACTGAGCAAATAAACAAACCAAACAAAGCTGATAAACCAGAAGAGTTTCATACCATCAAACAAGAGCTATGAAGGCAGACTGCTGAGGGGAGATGGGGGAGTAGACCAGGTGTGTTGTGTGAGGGAACATTACACAGCCAAGTTGCCACTGGGCTAAGATTTAAAGATAGTTTATTATTAACCTTTTGTAAAAACCCTATACTCTGTGGCTTAAAGTAACCATTTCTTATTCTTAGAAATTTATGGGTCAGCTGGGGGGTTCCACTGATCTGATTCTGGATTGGCTGATCTTAGCTAGACTCATCCATGTATGTGCAGGTACTGGGGAGGTTAGCTGGGCCATTTCTTACAGACAAGGCTCTTCACAAACTCTGCTCCACGTGCTTCATGATCTAGTAGGTTAGGCTGGTTATGTTATGATAAAGGCAGAAGAAAAAGCATGTCAAGTCTTTTGAGACCCAGTCTTGCAACACCACCATTTTTCAAATATTCTAATGGCCAATGTAACTCACAAGACCAGCCCATTCCAGAGATAAGGAAATAGAACCCACCTCTTGAGGAGAATCACTACAAAATCACAATGCAAAGAATGTGGATACAGAAAGGGATAGAGAATTTCAGTGGAAGTTTCAGTCTCTCCATCAGAGGTAAGAATTTGTCAGACAAAAAATAAAGGAGGGATACAATACCCAAGACATGGAAGCAAACTAGTGCATCAATAGTGGAATAGATAAAGATGTGGTACACACACAATGGATTATTACTCAGCCATTAAAAAAGAATGAAATAAAGCATTTGTAGCAACATGGATGGAGAAGGCAATGGCACCCCACTCCAGTACTCTTGCCTGGAAAATCCCACGGAAGGAGGAGCCTGGAAGGCTGCAGTTCATGGGATCGCTGAGGGTCGGACACGACTGAGCGACGTCACTTTCACTTTTCACTTTCATGCATTGGAGAAGGAAATGGCAACCCCCTCCAGTGTTCTTGCCTGGAGAATCCCAGGGACGGGGGAGCCTGGTGGGACACGACTGAAGCGACTCCGCAGCAGCAACATGGATAGACCTAGAGATTCTCATACTAAGTAAGCCAGACACACATGATATCACTGGGATAAGTGGAATAAAAAAATCCAAATGAACTTATTTATAAAACAAACATCAAGAGACCCACATAGAAAACAAACTAATGGTTACCACATGGGAAAGGTGTGTGTGGGGGGGAGGTTAAATCAGAGGGTGGGAATTAATATACACACACTGCTATATATAAAATAATCAATAAGGACCTACTGTATAGCACAGGGAACTATACTCAATATTTTCTAATAACCTATAAGGAAAAGTAATCTGAAATATATATATATATATCTGAATCATTGTGCTATACACCTGAAACTAACACAATATTTTAAATTGACTATACTTCAATAAAAAATTTAAAAATATAAAGGAAGGAGAACATTCAAAGAGGAAGGTTAGCACTGATAAATATATTAATATGTATGTTGTTCAGGAGAGGTGACCATACTGTTTTTCATGCCTCTATGACCCACTGGATTTTCTACAATAGGATTTTCCAAACTTCTATGATGTTTTTAGGTACTGACCCTATCATTAGCCATGTTTGGGAAAAACTGAGTTAATCACATTTAGAAGGTTCCTTACCATGAGTCCGCTCAGAAGTTTTTGCATAATAATAGTAATAAACACTTTCTAAATAGTTTAATGTACTAGGCACTTTACATGGAATCAAACATTTACTCTCCTAGCAACCGATGAAGTTTTATTCACATTTTTTGTAAGCAGGGACATTCAGTGTGGAGATTCCTTAGAAAACTGGAAATAGACAACCCAGCAGTCCCACTGCTGGGCATACACACTGAGGAAACCAGAATTGAAAGAGACACGTGTACCCCAATGTTCACTGCAGCACTGTTTATAATAGCCAGGACATGGAAGCAACCTACATGTCCATCAGCAGACGAATGGATAAGAAAGCTGTGGTACATATACACAATGGAGTATTACTCAGCCGTTAAAAAGAATACATTTGAGTCAGTTCTAATGAGGTGGATGAAACTGGAGCCTATTATACAGAGTGAAGTAAGCCAGAAAGAAAAACACCGATACAGTATACTAATGCATACATATGAAATTTAGAAAGATGGTAACACAAATATGCAAGACAGCACAAGAGACACAGATGTATAGAACAGTCTTTTGGACTCTGTAGGAGAGGGCAAGGGTCAGATGATTTGGGAGAATGGCATTGAAACATATATCATATGTGAAACAAATCGCCAGTCCAGGTTCGATGCATGATACAGGATGCTCGGGGCTGGTGCACTGGGATGACCCAGAGAGATGGTATGTGGAGGGAGGTGGGAGGGGAGTTCAGGATGGGGAACACGTGTATACCCATGGCGGATTCATGTTGATGTATGGCAAAACCAATACAGTATTGTAAAGTAATTAGACTCCAATTAAAATAAATATATTAAAAAAATAATGAAGGTATGCTAATATGCATTTTTAATCACTCAACCAAAGTTATTGTCTGCACCATTTTCTAAGTATCTATTACTACTAATTCCCATCTAATGAGCATGTAGTAACATCTTGCAGTTCACATTTTGGGATTCACTTTTCTAAAGAAATTTAAGAAAAAATTGGGTCCTCATCTTAATTTAGTCCAGATTAAAAATCTTATTTCTCATCTACCAACCCATTTCTTAGCACTTTGCAAAATCTCTTCTCTCCAAACCCATGACAACTTTTTAATATTTTCATTCTTGCCTGTGAATGTTTGATTTAATCACATTCCACTATAACTAACTAAAAATACACTCTTAAAACTGATGGGGATGAGTTATTTGTTCAGTCTTACAAAGACCACTTTTAAAAGCTGGAGGCACCTTATAATTAAGTGATCAGTATCAAATAACCTTGCTGTCTTTAAGCTCAGAGAAAAATTCAGTCTATCCTTCCTTTCAAAAAGGTAAGTGTTGGGACTTTCCTGGTGGTACAGTGGTTAAGCATCAGCCTGCCAATGCAGGGAACATGGGTTCAATCCCTGGTCCAGGAAGGTCCCACATGCCACAGGGCAACCGACCCCCTGCTGAGCCCACTTACCCTAGAGCCCCGTACTGTGCAACGAGAGAAGCCACCACAAAGAGAAACCCTCACACCACTCACTGCAACTAGGGAAAGCCCACTCAGCACAGACCCAACTTAGCCAAAAAAAATAATAATAATTTTGAAAAGATAAGTGTTGGGTATTCAGTTGTAGATGAGATGCTGTGAGGTTAGATGAAAAGAACCCAGAGTAGATGAAGAAGAAAGTACACAACATTGTAAATCAACTACCTGTGCTCAGTCACTTCAGTCATGTCCGACTCTGTGTGACCCTATGGACTGTAGCCCGTAGGGCTCCTCTGTTCCTGGGATTCTCCAAGGCAATAATGCCCTCCTCCAGGGGATCTTGCCAAACCAGGGATCGAACCCACAACATCTCCTGCAACGCAGGTGGATTCTTTACCACTGAGCCACCCTGGAAGCCTGAATCAACTATATTTCAATTAAAAAAAAAAAACTCCAAGGAAAGTTCTAATGATAGCTCTCAGGCCTATCAGTAGGGTATCAGACAATTCATTTTACTTTTTGGGTCTCAATTTTCATCTCTGTAAAGTCAGTATGATGAATATCCTGTCCCACTCTCTATATTTGTCTACAATAGGGATCCAAAGAACATTACACGTAAAAAATAACGTTATATTCTACTAAATCCTCTGTAAGTATTTTAACCAAATGAGAACTGTACACTGTCAATGATAAAGAATCTGAAATTAATTTTTTAGAACAAATTATTGTTAGACAGATTTAAGGGACTAGATCTGATAGAGTGCCTGATGAACTATGGACTGAGGTTCGTGACATTGTACAGGAGACGGGTTAAAACCATCCCCCATGGAAAAGAAATGCAAAAACGCAAAATGGCTGTCTGGGGAGGCCTTACAAATACCTGAGAAAAGAGAAGCAAAAAAGCAAAGGAGAAAAGGAAAGATATTCCCATCTGAATGCAGAGTTCCAAAGAATAGCAGGGAGAGATAATAAAGCCTTCCTCAGCTATCAATGCAAAGAAATAGAGGAAGACAACAGAATGGGAAAGACTAGAGATCTCTTCAAGAAAATTAGAGATACCAAGGGAACATTTCATGCAAAGATGGGCTTGATAAAGGACAGAAATGGTATGGACCTAACAGAAGCAGAAGATATTAAGAACAGGTGGCAAGAATACACAGAAGAACTGTACAAAAAAGATCTTCATGACCCAGATGATCACGATGGTATGATCATTCACCTAGAGCCAGATATATTGGGATGTGAAGTCAAGTGGGCCTTAGAAAGCATCACTACGAACAAAGCTAGTGGAGGTGATGGAATTCCAGTTGAGCTCTTTCAAATCCTGAAAGATGATGCTGTCAAAGTGCTGCACTCAATATGCCAGCAAATTTGGAAAACTCAGCAGTGGCCATAGGACTGGAAAAGGTCAGTTTTCATTCCAATCCCAAAGAAAGGCAATGCCAAAGAATGCTCGAACTACCACACAATTGCACTCATCTTACATGCTAGTAAAGTAATGCTCAAAATTCCCCAAGCCAGGCTTCAGCAATATGTGAACCATGAACTTCCAGATGTTCAAGCTGGTTTTAGAAAAAGCAGAGGAACCAGAGATTAAATTGCCAACATCTGCTGGATCATCAAAAAAGCAAGAGAGTTCCAGAAAAACATCTACTTCTGCTTTATTGACTATGCCAAAGCCTTTGACTGTGTGGATCACAATAAACTGTGGAAAATTCTGAAAGAGATGGGAATACCAGACCATCTGACCTGTATCTTGAGAAACCTGTATGCAGATCAGGAAGCAAGAGTTAGAACTGGACATGGAACAACAGACTGGTTCCAAATAGGAAAAGGAATATGTCAAGGTTGTATATTGTCACCCTGTTTATTTAACTTATATGCAGAGTACATCGTGAGAAACACTGGGCTGGAAGAAGCACAAGCTGGAATCAAGATTGCCGGGAGAAATATCAATAACCTCAGATATACAGATGACATCACCCTTATGGCAGAAAGTGAAGAGGAACCAAAAAGCCTCTTGATGAAAGTGAAGAAGGAGAGTGAAAAAGTTGGCTTAAAGCTCAACACTCAGAAAATGAAGATCATGGCATCTGGTCCCATCACTTCATGGGAAATAGATGGGGAAACAGTGGAAACAGTGTCAGACTTTATTTTTCGGGGCTCCAAAATCACTGCAGATGGTGATTGCAACCATGAAATTAAAAAATGCTTACTCCTTGGAAGAAAAGTTATGACTAACCTAGATAGCATATTTAAAAGCAGAGACATTACTTTGCCAACAATTGTCTGCCTAGTCAAGGCTATAGTTTTTCCAGTAGTCATGTATGGATGTGAGAGTTGGACTGTGAAGAAAGCTGAGCACCGAAGAATTGATGCTTTTGAACTGTGGTGTTGGAGAAGACTCTTGAGAGTCCCCTGGACTGCAAGGAGATCCAACCAGTCCATCCTAAAGGAGATCAGTCCTGGGTGTTCATTGGAAGGACTGATGCTAAAGCTGAAACTCCAATTCTTTGGCTACCTCATGCGAAGAGTTGACTCATTGGAAAAGACCCTGATGCTGGGAATGATTGGGGGCAGGAGGAGAAGGGGATGCCAGAGGATGAGATGGCTGGTTGGCATCACCGACTTGATGGACATTGGTTTGGGTAGACTCCAGGAGTTGGTGATGGACAGGGAGGCCTGGCTTGCTGTGATTCACGGGGTTGCAAAGAGTCAGACATGACTGAGCGACTGAACTTAGAACTTATTGTTAGACTTTGGGCAAAAAAAAAGTATAAGTGACCCATACTTCTTCCTTCATCTTCACTGAGACCTAGGGTTAAATAATTTGGTTAAAATGCCCAGAAAAAGAGATGGTCTCTTCTTCTAGCATGGTAGCTCAAAACCCAAACGCTTTGGGAGAGATTATCAATGAGTATATTTTTGAGTACATCATAAATGAAAAATCATATAAAATACTAATATCAACTATACATTTATTATCACTGAAAGAGGTTAATACTTTCTCTTCTTTTATGGGCCCATACTATAGTTTCTTTTTATCATCCTTTACAATCTTGGCAAAAAAAGGAATACCACTTACCATTTAATTGTGTGTTCTACTGGCTTACAGCTATACCCAAATGTTGGGTTTATTTAAAAGTATTTAAAATATTTATTGCCTACTATCAGGGAAACACTTGTCAACTACAAATTGGCATTTGCCTTCTACCTCTACAAGGATTAAATCATGTGCTGCTGCTGATTTTCAACATCCCCTGAAAGGAGTTCAGGGTGGAGAGCAGAAAGAAGGCTTTCAGTGCTCTGGGAAAAATTGGCAGAACAGGTCTTCAGATAGTTAGACATTTTTGGAGCTGATTTTATGAGCCAATTCTTGTTTCTCCTTATATCTTGAAAAGCACCAAAATCCTTCATTTTGACATCTGCACCTCTTGACTATCAGGAACCTTCTGAAAAAAAAAGAAAAAAAGTGCTGATCGTGTTCCCTCTTCACCAAAATCACTCATATACCAAGCATCTCCTACCTCTTGGGCTTCCCAGGTGGCTCAGACTGTAAAGAATCTGCCTTCAGTGCGGGAGACTTGGGTTTGATCCCTAGGTTGGGAAGATCTCCTGCAGAAGGGGATGGCTACCCACACCAGTATTCTGGCCTGGAGAATTCCATGAACAGAGAAGCCTGGGGCTTCCCTCTTAACTCAGTCAATAAAGAATCTACCTGCAGTGGAGGAGACCCAGGTTTGATTCCTGGGTTGGGAAGATCCCTGGGAGAAGGAAATGGCAACCCACCCCAGTATTCTTGCCTGGAGAATCCCAAGAGGAGCCTGGCAGGATGGTGTCAGAAGAGTCGGACATGACTTAGCAACTACAGCATCACCACCCCTACATCACACCCTACACCACCACCACACCATCAGCGCTACCTGAAAAGCTGTCTCCTGGACTGGAGTTCCCATTTTGCCCCAAATAAATCTTAACTCACAAAAAAAAAAAAAAGCACAACTTGAGAGTTAAGTCAGCACACTATATTAGGCAGTGGAATACAACAATAATTTCAAGCAGAAGTACCCCCGTCTTCCAGAGATTTCATTCTTCTGGCAGGGGATATGGAGGCAAAGAATAAAAATTAAGCATAGAATAAGTTACACACAGGAGACAGGCATGGGATTTCTGGTGGTGTGATTGAGTTGTACTTTAAATAAGGTTGTCAGGCAAGGTCTCACTGAGAAGGTGACTTTTGACTGAAGAGCTGAAGGAGAGGACAAGTGATTTGAGATCATCCCTGAAAGAAGAGGACTAAACACAAGGGCAACCTCCATTCCAAAGTCTTGAGGTGGAAGTACACTGGTCTATTCAGGGAACAGCAAGGAGGTCCCTGGGACTGGAGCACAAAGAGAGGAGGAGATGAGCTCAGAGAAGAAAGCGCGGTGAGGATGGATCAAATATTATCTTAGAAGGTCTGGACTTGTAGTCATGTGACTTGAGAAGATACTTGAGGGATTCAAGAAGTATTGGCATGGATCACATTGGTGGCTTAAAAATATGCAAGCCATACTGAGAATAGCTGCTAGGCAATAAGCACTTAGCAGTGGTGGGTGGAGATGACTGTGGGTTGGTTCAAAGTGGTTGCAGTATGGCTGATAAGTGTTTGGATTATGGATAGATTCTGAAGGTACAGCCGGCAGATTTGCTTATATAGTGGATGGTTGTTGGAAAAGGAAGAAAGAAATGATGACCCCAAGGTTTTGTTCTGAGCAACCATGTTAAAACGTACATTTTTGTTGTTGCTTAGTCACTAAGTTGTGTCCAACTCTTTGTGACCCCACCAGGCTCCTCTTTCCATGAGACTTCCCAGGCAAGATTACAAGTGGGTTGCCATTTCCATCTCCAAGGGATCTTCCCATCCCAGGGATTGAAACTGTATCTCCTGCATTGGAGGTAGATTCTTTACCACTGAGCCACTAGGGAAGCCCTAAAATGTGCATAGGGACATTTTAATATAAAAGTTTATAGGCAGTAAGTTTGAAACCAGGGTGCAACTTAAATTTGTTTTCTTGATCTAGGCAATTTAGCAGTATTTTTTAAAGCATGAGGCCTCTGAAGTAGAAATAGAGTGCTTATTAAAAACATACTTTTCTGAGTCTTACACCTCAGATTTTCATAATCAGACTAGAATGAGTACTGGAGATTAACAATCATACTAATCTTGCATTTCTATAACCTTATCCTGAGATCTTTAGGAGCAATAAAATCTAAAATTCACTACATTAAAACAAATAGTCCGTGGGCTCCTAGAAAGACTTACTCTACATTCCACTACAAAGAAAGGACCAGTTATTTTTGCACTGAAGGACAGAAAATGATTGACAGGCCTGTATCCCTCCTTTGTCACCAGCATCAGTAACTCAAGATATGAAGCCACTAGGGAAAAATAGAAGTTGTGTGGCTTCTCCTATCTCCATCCTTGTCTAAATCTAAGCAGTTGCCAATCCTGAATTTGTTTGAGGATTGATTTTCATTATTATAAAGTGGTAAGCCTGTGGTGGGGAGGGGGTAAAAAAAAAAAGTCTGTTTCAATGTGTGAGGCTTCGTTCATCACTGACATGCACAATTCCATTTCTTTTCTTTCTCTCCCATTTTTCCTTCCATTTTCAATATAATTAGACTCAGGAGGACTTGAGATTTGTCTTCAAATATTTGAAAGTCTGTCATATGGAAGAGGGATTAGACTTGCTCTATCTGGTCCCAAATGGTAGAAACAGGACAATTTCTGCAGAAAATACAGGGTCACTTTCTTTTGGGGGGAAGAGGTATTCCTTATAGTGAGCATGATTTTCACAGAGCTGTTTAAATTTGGGATGACTTTAAGATTTTTTTTTTTTTAAGTCTTTATTGAATTTGTTGCAATACTGCTTCTGCTCTAGGCCTTGGCTTCTTGACCACGAGGCATGTGGAATCCTATCTCCCTGATCAGGGATCAAACTGGTACCCCCTGCATCAGACCACCAGGGAAGTCCCTTGGGATGAGATTTTAAAGCATCTTCATCTTTCATTGAAACATTCAAATAGTGTCATGCTCTCTTTGTTGACAGTTTTTTTTTTTTTTTGCTTTGGGTAAGTCCTTACCTCCCATGACACCACTCAGATTTTTTTCCTGTGTTTCTTTAAATCAGATTTTTGACTCCTCCCATTAATCAGGTCTTCTTTCCCTAATTTAAGGATGAGCAAACCATCCTGGTAAATCTGAGTGTAAACACTAGGTTTCATCAGCCACAAGGTCTTTGCTGAAAGTAACCAACTCTGCCACCGTAGCAAGAAAGCAGACAAAGACCATGTTTAAACAAGTGAGTGTGGTGGTGTTGCAATAAAACTTTATTTATGGACACTGAAACTTGATTTTCATATAATTTTTATGTGTCACAACCATTTAAATATTTAAAAACTATTCTTACTATTCTTGTGCTCAATAGCACTAGTTATTAGAGAAATGCAAATCAAAACTACAATGAGGTACCGCCTCACATGGGTCAAAACGTCCATAATTAAAAAGTCTACAAATAACAAATGCCGATAGGGGTATGGAGAAAAGGGAGCCTGTGTTGTTGGTGGGAATGTAAACTGGCGCAGCCACTATGGAAATCAGGATGGAGAGTCCTCAAAAATCTAAAAGTAGAGCCACCACGTGACCCAGCAATCCCACATCTGGACATATATGAGGGAAAAAAACACTAATTTTATAGCATTCATACACATTCATAGCAGCACTGTTCACAACAGCCAAGACATGGAAGGAAACTTAATGTTCGTCGAGAGATGAATGGATGAAGAACACGTGGCGCATATACACAGTGGACTACTACTCAGTCATAGCAAATGTAATAAAGCCATTTGCCACACATGGATGGACCTAGATTATCATCCTAAGTCAGACAGAGAAAGACAAATACCACTTATAGAGGTATCACTTATATGTGGGATCTAAAATATGACACAAATGAAGTTATCTGCAAAATAGAGACAGACATGGGAACAGACTTCTGGTTGACAAGGAGCAAGGGGGCAGGGGAGGGATGGATTTGGAGTTAGCAGATACAAACTGTTATATATAGAATGGATGAATAAGGTCCTACTATACTGGGAACTATATTCAGCACCTGTGATAAACCATAATGGAAAATAACACGGAAAAATATGTGTGTATATATATATGTGTGTGTGTACATATATATAACTGAATCACATTACTGTACAGCAGAAATTGTAATTATTTAGTTATACAGATAGTACTTCAATAAAAAATGTTTATTGTACTTCAATAAAATTAATGTTTAAATCTTAGAAAATGAAAATAAAAACTATTCTTAGTTCACAAATTAGACATAAACAGGCAGCCAGCTGGATTTGACCCAAGGGCTACAGTTTACACCTGCTGCCTTAGCTTCTCATTATAGACCCTTAGGAGGGACAACATGTCCAAAGGACACAACTGGATGCATTAAGATCTGAAAGGAGAACCTACATGTTAAGAATCTGCCAAGAGCTGGGGGATAGGAGTGGTCCTTGTGCTAAATCAGAAGTCTTTATATGTCCATGTTTCTATCTAAGTGGGTAGTTTTAAAGAGGTTTCATCTGAAGACATGATAGATGTGCATGCTTTGAACACAAAACCTAGAATAAAAGTCAGAAACTCTAGTAGAGAACTAAGAAGCAGAACTAAATCTGTTAACAAAACTTTTGAGATTGATCACACCCCTACAGGGGTAACAGGTCTACATTTGTCAGAGAGCGAGCTTTTGGGCTAAACTGCACTGTAGCCTCGCTCATAATAAACTTTGACTGCTCAGACACGACATTATTGTCTTGTAAAACCAGAGCATCTCCTGTTATTACCCATTTCAGGCTTAAAGTATAATAGATGACAATAAAGACTCTTTATATGTTTAAAGATTATTTCCCAGCCCATTTGGTAACACTTAATACCATCAAAGTCTCCAAAAGGGAGGAACAAAGAATTTCAATAATGCTTACAAGATTTCCTCAAAGGGAGGTTCAGGTGACAGCTTTTCATTTTGGAGCAACTGGTAGAGAATTCTAAGGTAGTTATCTCCACATTTACCGATTTCAGTGTGTGAGGCCTTATCTATCACTGACACATACCAATTTCCTTCTTTTTCTTTCTATTCTATCTTTTTTTCACATTCAATATAATTAGGCTCAAGGGGACTTGATATTTGTCTTCAAATATGTGAAAGTCTGTCAAATGGAAGAGGGATTAGATTTGTTCTGCTTGGTCCCAAGTGGTAGAAATAGGACCAATTCTGCAGAAACTTCAGGGAGAGTTTATGTTTTTATTCCTTACAGGAAGCATAATTTTTTACAGAGATGTTTAAATCTATGATGAATTCAGAATCTCAAGTCACTGAAGGTGTTCATATAGAAGCTAGACTACTACTTGGAAGAGGTTTTGTAAAAAGAACTCAGTTTGAACTACTGGGTCCGAGATTTAGGCAGTGAATTGGCCTTCATATAATAGCAGCTGCATTATTTGACTACTTAATATTGTAAATTGCTGCTGCTGCTGCGTCGCTTCAGTCATGTCCGACTCTGTGCGACCCCAGAGACGGCAGCCCACCAGGCTCCCCTGTCCCTGGGATTCTCCAGGCAAGAATACTGGAGTGGGGTGCCACTGCCTTCTCCATATTGTAAACTACTGTACTGAATATACATACTTTAATACTCACAATGATAATTTCTATACTATTTAGTATTTAAACTTTACAAATGATGATACCAAAATCTAAGAGGCTAAGTAGCTTGCCCTAAATTACACAGCTAGTAAATAAACTGCAGATTTGAACCCAGATTTACTTGACACCAAGACCCAGGCTCTTAAAACTATGCTGCTTCTCTGCAGTGGAGGAATGCAGTGAGCTTTAAGGACTTGATGTGTACTACAAGATAGCTTTTAATTTAAGACTGACAAAAGTAAAGGATACAGAATATATGCATAGCTGCCTTACAGTTGTTGGAATGAGTACATCAAAATATATACATCACAAAAATATGTTGAGTGAAAAAAAATTGTATGGAACAGCACATACAGTATATGACACTGGTAACACACACTTTCAAACTAGCAAAACAAAACTGCAAATTACTTAGGGAGATACACATGGACATTAAGATATAAACATGGATGAGAATAAGTTATACCAAGTGAACTACCTCTGAAGAGTGAGGAAAGAGACTGAAATTGAAGAATGTTGAGAGACTTTATATCTCTGTGATATTTTGGTTCTTCATAATTAAGATAGGGAGAGAAAGAGAAATCCAAAGGAAAGATGATTATGATAAGGCTTTTCAAAAGTGTGGACATGTGTTATTTTCTATACTTTATCAATGCTTGAAAATTTTTATTTAAATAGGTATATATATAATTATGAGAAAATTGAAGCAAAAAATCTATGTATCTACGTGGCAGGTTAGATACCTATTACTCTGCATCTCTCCTATCCTCACTGCCTAAAAAAATGATAGCAAAGGAATTTATAGGCCGTCAACCCACAAAGACAGGAAGAACAAAAGATCAAAGAGCAGAAAAAGTTTAGGTAGAGAGGTAGTCTGGTAATTGTAGTCTGAGAAACTGAACTCTAGAAATATTTGTAGTTTCAACCTAATGGTTGAGAAACTATCAAATCTCAAATAAAATAAATAAGATGAGAAAATACAGATACATAAGGAATTAAAATTGGAGATTAGTATCCAAAGAAAAGCAATGCCAGAGAAAGCAGATCAAACACTAAAAAAGAACCATAAAGGTATGAAGGAAAAAAAACAAATGGCAGACCAGGAAATAAATTGAGAAGACCTATGAATCACTCTGAAATTTGACAACACCTCATAGAAGTTCTTAGATTTTCCCCAAAGTAAAAAAGAAAGAACATCGGAAAGGAATTCACTGGACAGGTCCACTGTGGAGGAAATGATTTAACCTTACAACCTGGAATTTTATACTTAGACAAGCTATCAAATTAGAGGATACTCAATTTTTTAAAAAGTGAATAAATGAGAAGACATAGACATTTCAGACAGAAAAGGTCTCAAAACTTTCCATTCTTAGGGAAATCCAGGGAAATATGCACATTAAAAATAAGAAAACTAGAAAAAGTGAAGTCTAAAATCTAGAAACAAAGATCTAAAGAGAGGCAAAAGCCCCCAGGTTGATGAAAGTTACAGGATGACTGCTGTGCTTCAGTCACATCAAAAAGAATAAAATACCTAGGAATAAACCTACCTAAGGAGGCAAAGACCTGAATTCTGAAAACTGTAAAACACCGATGAAAGAAACTGAAGATGACACGAACAGATAGAAAGACACACTATGTTCTTGGACTGGAAAAACCTATATCGTTACAGTGACCGTACTCAAGTTAAACTACATATTCATTGCAATCCCTATGAAAATACTAATGGCATCTTTCACAGAACTAGATCAAATAATTCTAAAATTGGAAATGGAAACACAAAAGACCCTGAATTGCCAAAGCAATCTTGATAAAGAATAACAAAGCTGAAGGCATCATGCTCCCTGACTTCGTGTGAGTGCATTTTAATTTGCTTCAGTAACATGTGACTCTCTTGAGACCACAATAGACTGTAGCCCACAGGGCTACTCTGTCCATGGCATTCTCCAGGCAAGAATAGGGAACTGGGTTGCCATGCCCTCCTCTAGGGGATCTTCCCGACTCAGGGATTGAACCCACGTCTCTGGCATCTCCAGCACTGGCAGGTGGGTTCTTTACCACTAGAGCCACCACTAAAAAGCTACAGTAATCAAAAAAGTGCCTGGTGGCTCAGACAGTAAAGATCTGCCTGCAATGCAAGAGACCCAGATTCGATCCCTGGGTTGGGAAGATCCCCTGGAGAAGGGAATGGCAACCCATTCCAGTATTCTTGCCTGGAGAATCCCATGGACAGAGGAGCCTGGCAGGCTACAGTCCCTGGGGTCGCAAAGAGTCGGACACAACTGAGTGACTAACACTTTCACTTTCAATCAAAACAATATGGTAGTGGCATAAAAAAAGACACACATCAATGGAACAGATGAGAGCCTAGAAATAAACCCATGTACTTATGATCAATTAATCTACTATTACTACTGTGGGCAAGAAACCCTTAGAAGAAATGGAGTAGCCTTCATAGTCAACAAGAGAGTCTGAAATGCAGTACTTGTGTGCAATCTCAGAAATGACAGAATGATCTCTGTTCATTTCCAAGACAAACCATTCAATATTACAGTACTCCAAGTCTATGACCCAACCACAAATGCCAAAGAAGCTGAATAGTTCCATGAGGACCTACAAGACCTTTTAGAACTAATGCAAAAAAAAAAAAAAAAAAGATATCCTTTTCATTAAAAGGGAATGGTATGCAAAAGTAGGAAGTCAGGAGACACCTGGAGTAACAGGCAAGCTTGACCTTGGAGTACAAAATTAAGCAGGGCAAAGGCTAACAGATTTGCCCAAAAAATGCACTGGTCATAGGAAACACCCTTTTCCAACAACACAAGAGATGACTCACTCAGGGACATCACCAGATGGTCAATACCAAAATCAGGTTGATTATAGTCTTTGATGCTGAAGACAGAGAATCTCTACACAGTCAGCAAAAACTAGGCTGGGAGCTGACTGTGGCTCAGATCATTAACTCCTTATTGCCAAATTCAGACTGACACTGAAGAAAGTAGGGAAAACCACTAGACAATTCAGATGTGACCTAAATCAAATCCCTTATGATCCTACAGTGAATGTGACAAATAGATTCAAGGGATTAGATGTGACAGACAGAGTGCCTACAGAACTATGGACAGGGGTTCATGACATTGTACAGGAGGCACTGATCAAAATCATCCCTAAGAAAAAGAAATTCAGAAAGGCAAAATGGCTGTCTGAGGAGGCCTTACAAATAGCTGAGAAAAGGAGAGAAGCAAAAGGCAAGGGCGAAAAGAAAAGATAAACCCATCTGAATGCGGAGTTCGAAAGAATAGCAAGGAGAGATAAGAAAGCCTTCCTCAGTGATCAGTGCAAAGAAATAGAAAAAAAACAAAAAAACACAATAGAATGGGAAAGACTAGGGATCTCTTCAAGAAAATTAGAGATACCAAGGGAACAAATATATCATGAAAAGATGGGCACAATTAACGACAGAAACTGTATGGACTTAACAGAAGCAGAAGATATTAAGAAGAGGTGGCAAGAATACACAGAAGAACTGTACAAAAAAGATCTTCATGATCCAGATAATCATAATTGTGTGATCACTGACCTAGAGCCAGACATCCTGGAATGTGAAGTCAAGTGGGCCTTAGAAAGCACCACTACGAACAAAGCTAGTGGAGGTGATGGAATTCCAGTTGAGCTATTTCAAATCCTGAAAGATGATGCTGTGAAAGTGCTGCACTCAATATGCCAGCAAATTTGCAAAATTCAGCAGTGGCCACAGGGCTGGAAAAGGTCAGTTTTCATTCCAAATCCAGAGAAGGGCAATGCCAAAGAATGTTCAAACTACCATACAATTAAACTCATTTCACATGCTAGCAAAGTAATACTCAAAATTTTCCAAGCTAGATTTCAACAGTACATGAACTGTAAACTTCCAGATGTTCATGCTGGAATTATAAAAGGCAGAGGAAGCAGAGAACAAATTGCCAACATCCATTGGATCACTGAAAAAGCTAGAGAATTCCAGAAAAACATCTACTTCTGCTTCATGGACTATGCTAAAATCTTTGACATGTGGATCACAACAAACTGTGGAAAATTCTGAGAGAGATGGAAATACCAGACCACCTGACCTGCCTCCTGAGACATCTGTATGCAGGTCAGGAAGCAACAGTTAGAACTGGACATGGAACAACAGACTGGTTCCAAATAGGAAAAGGAATAGTTCAAGGCTGTATATTGTCACCCTGCTTATTTAACTTCTATGCAGAATCTGTCATGTGAAATGCTGGACTTGATGAAAGAATCAAGATTGCAGGGAGAAATATCAATAACTTCAGATATGCAGATGATACCACCCTTATGGCAGAAAATGAAGAGGAACTAAAGAGCCTCTTGATGAAAATGAAAGAGGAGAATGAAAAAGTTGGCTTAAAACTCAACATTCAGAAAACTAAGATCATGGCATCTGGTCCCATCACTTCATTGCAAGTAGATGGGGAAACAGTGGAAAACAGTGGCAGACTTTAGATTCTTGGACTCCAAAATCACTGCAGATGATGTCTGCAACCATGAAGTTAAAAGACACTTGCTTCTTGGAAGAAAAGCTATGACCAACCTAGATAGCATATTAAAAAGCAGAGACATTATTTTGCGAACAAATATCTAGTCAAAGCTATGGTTTTTCCAGTAGTAAAGAAAGCTGAGCACCGAAGAACTGATGCTTTTGAACTGTGGTGTTGGAGAAGATTCTTGAGAGTCCCTTGGACTACAAGGAGATCAAACCAGTCAAAGGAGATCAAAAGGAAATCAACCCCAAATATTCTTTGGAAGGACTGATGTTGAAGCTGAAAGTCCAATACTTGGGCCACCTGATGTGAAGAACTGACTCATTCGAAAAGATCCTGATGCTGGGAAAGATTGAAGGTGGGAGAAGGGGATGACAGAGGATGAGATGGTTGGATGGCATCACCGACTCAACGGACATGAGTTTGAGTAAGCTCCGAGAGTTCGTGATGGACAGGGAAGCCTGGCATACTGCAGTCCTTGGGGTTGTAAAGGATCAGACACAACTGGGCGACTGAACTGAATCTACAACAAAGGCAAGAATATACAATGAAGAAGAGTTTCTTCAAGTGGAACTGGGAAAACTGGACGGCTACATGGAAAAGAATAACTTTCTCTAATACAACATACAAAAATCAAAATAGATTAAAGACCTTAAAGTAAGACAAGGAATCCATACGATTCCTAGAAGGAAAAATAGGCAGAACACTCTCTGACATAAACTATAGCGATATTTTTTAGGGTCTGTCTTTAACACCAAGGAAACAAAAGCAAAAACACACACATGGGATCTAATTTACTTAAAAGCTTTTGCACAGCAAAGAAATCAACAAGACAAAAAGATAATCCACTGAATGAGAAAATATTTAAGTGATATGACTGATACGGGGTTAATATCAAAATATATAAACAACTCCTACAATTCAATATCTCAAAACAACCCGATTAAAACATGGGCAGGAGAGCTGAATGGACTTTTTTTTCATAGAAGACACATGAAAAGATGCTCAACACTGCTAGTCTGAGAAATGCAAATCAAAACCACAACATCACCTCATACCTGTCAGAATGGTTATCATCAAAAAGAACAATTTTGATAATTGGCAAAACTAATACAATTATGTAAAGTTTAAAAATAAAATAAAATTTTTAAAAAAATAAGAACAAATAACTAAGGTTGGTAAGAATGTGGAGAAAAAAGGAACTCTTGTACACTGTTGGTGAGAATGTACATTGATCAGACCACTATGGAAAACAGTATAGAAATTCCCAAAAAAACTAACAAAACCACTATATCATTGAGCAATTCCACCACTGGATATATATCCAAATAAAACAAAAGCACTAATTAAAACAGATACATGCATGTAATATTCACAACATTTTAATAGCTAATTGTGGAAGCAACCTAAGTGCCCATCTACAGATGAATGGATAAAGACATCATGTATATATTTATACACACATGCATTCATATGCAATGGAATGTTACTCAGCCATAAAAATTAATGCAATTTTGCCATTTGCAACAACATGAATGGACCTGTAGAATATTATGTTAAGCAAAGTAAGTCAGAAAGCTAAACGCTGTATGTTATTACTTACATGTGGAATCTAATAAATAAAACAAATGAATGATTATAGCAAAACAAAAATGGATACAGAGAACAAACAAACTAGTGGTTAGCAGTGGGAAAGGGAAGGGGGAAGGGGCACGATAGGGGTAGGAGATAAAGAGAGATAAACCACTACGTATAAAATAGGTTACAAGGATAAACTGTACAAGGCAGGGAGGATAGTATTTTATACATAACTTTAAATGGAGTACCATGTATAAACATTTTGAATCAGTATGTTGTACACTTGAAACTAATATCACATTGTGAGTCAACTATATCTCAATTAAAAAAAAATAAAAAAAAATGGATCAGGAGATCTATGAGTTCCAGAAGCAATAACTGCAGTCAGAAGACAAAACAGATGAAAACACCAAATATATATGAGTGTATTTAGGGGATATCATCAAATCTGTTAGAGACTGAGGGATAAACTGGTGACTGATACAGAGATAACTAAGCAAAATTAAATTGTGATAATCCTTGAGGGGATCTCAAGAAAGACTTACTCTACAAGAAAGTCAATGTGACTGAGGTACTACACTGCTCTGTTATGAATGTTTCATAGTCTTAATAATATAAACATATAATACAGATCTAACAAAAAATGTGATGTAAGTAACTCTAAGAAGAGAGTAATTATAGACAGAAGTGTTTATGAGTGAGTGTGATTGCATGCTATGTGCATATCATTGTATGTGTGTGAGTGGGTGTGTTAAGTAGTTAAGAGAACTGGTTTCTCATCCTTCCCACTAGGTATCCAATGGAAAACATAAAACTTTAAAAAAATTCAAGAAAGAATAGTATAAAAATAGTATTTGCAAATACAGAAGCAAAATATAAAAGAACAGCTTAAAAAATTGAAAGAGGTTTCCTCAGGGGAGCAAGAATTAGGCGTGAATAAGGATGGAAAAGAAAACTTATTTTTCAGTAAATGTTTAGAAGTACCATTTAACATTTTTAAATGTATATTTATATTTTATTGTGTAAATAAAGAGGAGAAAAATGAAGAACTAATACTCAACTAGACAATGAGACATTTTCATCGAAAGACAAAAGATTTACATGGCAAAGACCATTCTTGGTAGCAGGAAAGAATGAGTGCCTAATTGAAGTAGAATGCCTGCAATGTGTATTTGTTCTCTTTAAACCAAAGAAAGGGGCAGAGGGGAGAGCTTTCCAATCATGTCAATACACTTAACAATCTTTTTTTTTTTTATCATGAGTTTATTTTTTTTTAAGTAATTTTATTTTATTTTTAAACTTTACATAATTGTATCTTGATTGAGCAGAGCAGAAACCAGCATGCAACCAGAGTAACTGTGTGATCATCTTTGCTCTGAAGTTTTATAAGTTTCTCCCACCACACTATGCCAGGCACACTTTTAGAGATGCAATTAAAATGAGGATTATCCCCAACCTACATGATGTTCTTAGGATTTGTTACATGCATTCAAAAACATTCTATCATGTTTTACCTTTCATCAATGTACTCTAGATTTAGAGTGTATTTTCCTTCTTTTTCTTTACCTTTTAATTTGGGAGGCAATGCCCATATTAATGACCGAATACCCACCATTTGCCTCAAGGTCAAAGGATCTGTCAATATTGTTTTAGTTTTAACTTTCCTCTAGTGCAAGAGTGATATTTTTATTTTAAAGTCATCTGCCCAGAAAAATCATTTCTCATGGCAAATATGCTCATTTGTACCTTTTTTGGACACACAGAAGATTCTACCCAAATCAAATCAATAGTACAATATTACTTCCAGCTGTGGGAACTGAGATAGGTCAGGGTTGAAGCAGCAGTAGAAAAATACATTGCCTAAACTCACATGGAGCTATAAACCAGAAACAATCAAGTATCCCATCACACAAACATCCCTGTGTTCCTAATTATTTTACAAATGTATTTCAAGACCCAAAAGGTGAATGCTCAGGTAGTCAAATCAAGAGAAAATGAACTATGCAAGAAATTAAGATCATACAACAAAAAATACCTATATTCTTCCCACTTGTGCTAGCTCCTCTGAAATACAGAGAAGAGATTAAGATATGGTTCTTGCCCTCAGGTAGAATGCAGTCCAGCTGGAGAGACACAAGTAGCACATGTGAAATGCAAAGAAAGGACCTGGAAATTCTTACAAATGAATAATACGTGACTGAACTCAAAGACAGAGGACAAATGTGACACAGGGCTCAGAGAAAGGGAATAAGGAGAAAGGATTCATAGAAAAAGTGGCTTTGTTTGAGGCTTTGAGGAGGGGTAGGAATTGGGGCCAATGACTGGAAGGGGTTTGAATCCTTTGTAGTTTAGAAACTGGAATTTGTAGTTTAGAAATTGAAGCAACACTTTGGGTTGGGACAGGAGTGGGGAAGGGAGAGCTTGGGGAAAACAGGAACAAGGTCAGAGCTGAGTGTATCATGGTTTCCTTTTTGCCAATTTACTCTGGATTTGGAGTGTATTTCCCTTCCTTTTCTTTAACTTTTAGTTTGGGAGATGATGATCATGTTAATGGTCTAATACCCACCAGCTGCTGCAGGTGAAAGCATCTGTCAATGTTTTAGTTGTAACTTTTCTTTAGTACAACAGTGATGTTTTTATTTTAAAGTCATCTCCCTAGTAAAATCGGTTCTCATTGCAGATACTCTCATTTCTCTGTATCCACACAGAGTTGGATCCAGGACCTCCTCAGTATATGAAAATCCACAAACATTCAAGTTTCATAGTTGGATTCCTCACCTGTGAATTCAACCAACCATGGGTGAAATTTTCCATTCGTGGTTGGTGGGATTCATGGATTCAAAGCCCACAAATATGGAGGACCAATTACATATTTACTGAAAAAAAAGAATCCAAGTATGAGTGGACCCACACAGTTCAAATCTGTGTTGTTCAAGGAACAAAACTGTATAGGCTTGAGTGCATCATTGAATGATTCATCTAGGAGAAGCTGTGGGTCAGAAAGTGATCAGCCATTAATTTTAAACAAAATAGATGGAAACTGGGCTTCCCAAGTGGCGCTAGTGATAAAGAAACTGCCTGCCAATGAAGCAGACATAAGAGAGGTTCAATCCCTGGGTCAGGAAGATTCCCTGGAGGGGGAAATGGTAACTCACTCCAGTATTCTTGCCTGGAGAATCCCATGGACAGAGGAGCCTGGTGGGCTATAATCCATAGGATTGCAAAGATTCAGACATGACTGAAGTGATAGCATGCATTAAGATGAAAACTAACGACAGTTTGGGAATGTCAATTCTCCAAAAATCAAGCGATTTCCATTAGCAACATGTGCACTATTTCCTCTGGGGATCTTGGAGGATTATTCTATAGAAGCTAGATCTTTGAGACCTTTCCAGGCATCAGTGAGCCATCATGACATCTCCTAGATTCCAATCGCTGCTCACCTTTGCAGAAAACTGGAAGAAATCTCACTCCTGATAGAAGTAAATCATGGACAGTGCTAATCTCAGATTAATCTGAAAAGCTGAGTAAAGAAAAATGGATCTTTCTCTGAACCATTTCAATCCACTTATTCTTTGATTCTGTGTGCGTTTTTCCTTTAATATTTATTTCTTTGGCTGAGCAGTGTCTTAGTTGCAGCCCAAGATCTTCACTGCAGCACATGGGATCTAGTTCTCTGACCAGGGATCGAACCTGGGCCCCCTGCATTGGGAGCTCAGAGTCCTAACCACTGGACCACCAGTGAAGTCCTGTGCTGTTGCTTAAAACATCTATACACTTAGTTAAAAGTGGGTGGAAATAGGGGGAAAATAAACATACATTTATACTAATCTGCTTGTGAAAGTGAGAATTGCTCAGTAGTATCTGACTCTTCGTGACCCCGTGGACCATACAGTCCATGGAATTCTCCAGGCCAGAATACTGGAGTGGGTAGCCTTTCCCTTAACCAGGGGATCTTCCTGACCCAGGGATTGAACCCAGGTCTCCCGCATTGCAGGTAGATTCTTTACCAGCTGAGCCATCAGGGAAGCCCTAGTCTATAAATAATATAGATTCAGAGTTTTGCCCTCTGTCACATCCAATTTTAGGATATTTGGAAAGAAAGCTTTTACAAGATACTTGCAAACATTACTCAAGAGGTAAAATGGCTTCGTGGAACTCTCCTGATGGCTGGAAAGAAGGGGCTCTACAGAGGCACCCCACCCTGTCCCTTCTTTATTAACTGGTTGAGAGGACCGTGACCCTATGGAACTTTTGCCTGGAGTTCGTGGTTGTAACATTTGTTTAGATTTCTCTCAACTACCCAGTTTCTCAAAATGCCTCTCAGGGTATCTCAGGTGGCTTCGTTCCTGTCTTTGCTCAGGTAAGGTTGATGATCTAATTTAGGTATGAGCCTTAGGCACCTATTTAGATTTTCAGTTCTGCTTAAGGTAGAGGCACTAAGTGTTAATAAGTTTCAGGCAAGGAGGAGAGGGGGAGGGGAGAAAAGGAATGGAGGTTGGGAGTGAAAGTGAAAGTCGCTCAGTTGTATCTGACTATTTGCGACCCCACAGATTTTTATACAGTCCATGGAATCCTCCAGGCCAGAATACTGGAGTGGGCAGCTTTTCCCTTCTCCAGGGGATCTTCCCAACCCAGGGATAGAACCCAGGTCTCCTGCATTGCAGGCAGATTCTTTAGCAGCTGAGCCATCAGGGAAGCCCTAGGATTAGCAGGTGCAAACTATTATACATAGAATGGACAAACAACAAGGTCCTATTGTAGAGCGCAGGGAACTATATTCAATATTCTAAGATAAACCATACAGAAACAAAATAGGAGAGACAATATATATAACAGTCAATTTTCTGTACAGAGAAACCTCCACAACATTGTAAATCAACTGCACTTCAGCAAATCCTTTTCTAACGTTTCAGGCAAAAACTCATACCTACAAGGGGAAGTTGTATACATGGAGTTCCTTTTAATGTGAATCTGGAAATTCTTATGATGAAGATGACCGTTTTAATGACTAAATTCAGTAATGCTAAAAGAAACCCAGGGTAGTAGGGGAACAAAGTGGTTTTCCAAAGAATTTAAAACTGACTGCCGCACGGTAGGCAAAAATCCAGCAGCACGAGCAATCTAAGCAAGAGTGACCGACACAGAAGAAAGCCAATATTAAGTGAACGAAGATAATTCACAAAATACTGCACAAAATACACCATACACAAAGTGCTACAACACCCAATAAGGAGGGATATTCAACTGTGACAGCAATTCCAGTGTGTGGGTGTTTCCCCACTCCACCAAGCAATTCTCTGATAACCAGCTGAGAGTCCAACTATTTACCTCAAGTCTGAACCCACAGCTTAAGGGCTCAGTCCTACAAGACCCCCACCCCAACTCCCACTCCCTGCAACCCCACAGATACTTCAGATGCCAACCATAAACCCCAACTGTCTCCTGGGGTTCTGACCAACTGGCTGTAGATGAGTGGTTCCCAGGACCCCCTCCTTGAGGTTTATTAAGTTGCTAGAACCACTCACAGAACTTAGAGAAATATTCTGCTTACCTTATCTTTGTTATAAAGAGGAACGGTCCAATGGAAGCGATACGCACAGCGAGGTGTGGGGTAAGTGTGAAGGACTCCCGTACTCTCCGAGTTGACCCTTCTCCCCCAGTCTCCAAGTTGGCCTCAAGATGGAGGCTCCTGTTTGGGGGTTTTTAATGGATGCTTTATTACATGGTCATGATTGATGACGTCATTCGCCAACAGTGATTGAACTCCAATTTTCTGTTGATGGGCAGGCTGTGTTCCCAGCTGGAAGGAATGATGCTGAAGCTGAAGCTCCAATATTTAGGTCACCTGATGTGAAGAGCCAACTCATTGGAAAAGTCCCTGATGCTAGGAAAGATTGAGGGCCGAAGGAGAACAGGGCATCAGAGGATGAAATGGCTGGCTGGCATCACCGATGAAATGGACATGAACTTGGGCAAACTTCAGGTGATGGTGAGGGACAGGGGGGCCTGGCGTGCTACAGTCCATAGGGTTGCAAAGACTCAGACGCGACTGGGCAACTGAGCAATGACAACAAGGACTGAGTATTAATAATATATTTTTGAAAAGATCTGAAAACACCTGAGCTACTGAGCACAGCTGCAAGCATTGATACTAGGATGATATAGACAAAAATAATACACTTATGGAAAGTCTGCTGTATATCAGATACTATGAAAAACATTTAGGGACATCATTAGAGGATCTGCGACAACCATATAATACACACAGAAGTTAATTTCTGTTTACTAGAAGAAATGTAATATATATATAACACATGATAATTTTAAAAAGAAACTCTACAGACCGCATAAAACAGAATCATTTACACAGTATATTGTGTTTGGATTTCTCTGTCTTCAGGAAAATGTCATTCTTCTGTTCCAGATGGTCGATGATGCCTGAAATCTGATGTTCTGATAAGAGAGGCATTACACCATTGTTTTTATGATTAATACTGATACTTAATGAGTTGAATTATAACGAGGTGAATTTCTTGGGTATCTTCAATGTTAAGTTTTATTTTATATTTCGACAGTTTCGGTCTATCAGGCTGTCTGTCTCCATCTGCCTATTTTATTTCAACCTGTGTTGTCAGAGATTTTAACAACTTGAAAACTATCCAAGTAGTTCTGGAAAAAACAGAAGCAGGTTACAAATCCCCATTCCAGGGCTGCAGTGCACACACAATTAAAAGAACAGGAAGGAAATTCCTCAACATGCTGATTCCATTAATAGTATCTTCTCTGGGTGCTGGGATCCTAGTGATCTGTATACACTCCCTGATACTCTCCAATATTTTCCAAAATGTTTACAATAAATATGCATTATTACTCACTCTTTAGCCTGTTATCAAAATTCTGTTTTGCATCTGGTGCTCAAACTATTGCACAATTGCATTCATCTCACACACTAGTAAAGTAATGCTTAAAATTCTCGAAGCCAGGCTTCAGCAATATGTGAACTGTGAACTTCCAGATGTTCAAGCTGGTTTAGAAAAGGCAGAGGAACCAGAGATCAAATTGCCAACATCAGCTGGATCATCAAAAACGTAAGAGAGTTCCAGAAAAACATCTCTTTCTGCTTTATTGACTATGCCAAAGCCTTTGACTGTGTGGATCACAATAAACTGTGGAAAATTCTGAAAAAGATGGGAATACCAGAGCACCTGACCTGCCTCTTGAGAAACCTATATGCAGGTCAGGAAGCAACAGTTAGAACTGGACATAGAACAACACACTGGTTCCAAATAGGACAAGGAGTACATCAAGGCTGTATATCGTCACCCTGTTTATTTAATTTACGTGCAGAGTACATCATGAGAAATGCTGGGCTGGAGGAAGCACAAGCTGGAATCAAGATTGTTGGGAGAAATATCAATAACCTCAGATATGCAGATGACACCAGCCTTTTGGCAGAAAGTGAAGAGGAACTAAAGAGCCTCTTGATGAAAGTGAAAGAGGAGAATTAAAAAATTGGCTTAAAGCTCAACTTTCAGAAAACTAAGATCATAGCATCCGGTCCCATCACTTCAAGGGAAATAGATGGGCAAACAGTGGAAACGGTGGCTGACTTTATTTTTCTGGGCTCCAAAATCACTGCAGATCGGTGATTGCAGCCATGAAATTAAAAGACACTTACTCCTTGGAAGCAAAGTTATGGCCCACCTAGGTAGCATATTAAAAAGCAGAGACATTACTTTGCCAACAAAGGTCCATCTAGTCAAGGCTATGGTTTTTCCAGTGGTCATGTATGGATGTGAGAGTTGGACTGTGAAGAAAGCTGAGTGCTGAAGAATTGATGCTTTTGAACTGTGGTGTTGGAGAAGACTCTCGAGAGTCCCTTGGACTGCAAGGAGATCCAACCAGTCCATTCTGAAGGAGATCAGTCCTGGGTGTTCATTGGAAGGACTGATGTTGAAGCTGAAACTCCAGTACTTTGGCCACCTGATGTGAAGAGCTGACTCATTGGAAAAGACCCTGATGCTGGGAAAGATTGAGGGCAGGAGAAGAAGGGGACAGCAGAGGATGAGATGGTTGGATGGCATCACCGACTCAATGGACATGGGTTTGGGTGGACTCCAAGAGTTGGTGATAGACAGGGAGGCCTAGCGTGCTGGGGTTCATGGGGTCGCAAAGAGTCGGACACGACTGAGCAACTGAACTGAACTGAACTGAACCATCAAGCATATCTTCGAGTTAGCACCCACTGGTTACACTGAGTCTCTGAAAAGTGGCTTTCACAAGGACCACACAGCAGTTGCTCCACAGCATGTGAGATGTTAGTTGCCTGACCAGGGATTGAGCCTGCAGTGAATTCTTAACCACTGGACCAGCGGGGAAATCCCCTGCCATAGAATTGTTTGCTTTTTGAAGCACCAACCAAAGGAGAGAGCATTAGTCAGGTTTGAGACAATGACATTCATGGCACCTCATTCCCTGAAAGGCACAATAAAATGGATTTTGACTTTACAGGCCACAGTTATTAGTCTCATCTCTCTGAAGATTTATCTTCATGGTTGAATGTTGATGACTCATGCACACAGATACACAAACACACAGCAAATACAGTCACACACGCACACACAAACATGCCTCCACACGCAGAGAGGCACACAGAAGAGAGTTTAAATAAGCAAAGGCTCTTGATTTCGGTTGTCAAGTAAGAACTCATTCTGTATCCTGTCTTTCTCCTCCTATGGCAGTGTTCTTTCCAGTAGTGGCGGAATAGAATGAAAAATCTGAAAGTCTAACATGAAAATGGTTTTGCTTTCCTGGCATCCACATAGGTTGGTACCTTTAGACACATAAAACAGGGTTGGAACTGCAGGTGAAAAGAAACGACTTGTATTTTCTTTGGTCACATTTTGTTGTTGTTGTTAAATTTGACACATTTGAGACTACAACATTTCATGGTTGGTATTGACATGATCATTAGGTTTAGGTTTAATATTGCATAGCTGACTTGACCACATTTTCCCTTATTCAGCTTGAATCTTAATATATCATTTAGTGACTGTCCAGATAAAACATTTAATTTCAGGGATAGCTACTTCTAGCCACACTCGCTCTGTTTGCTTTGCCTCTAGGCATTCTCCTCATCTAGTAATGGTACCAGCTGGACACAACTCAATCTAAGATATGCAAGAATGTGGACTTAAGAAAACATTAACCCCTACCCGAGAATGGGCTCCCTGGTGTCCTGCAATACAGGAGACTTGTGTTTGATCCCTGGGTCTGGAAGATCCCCCTGGAGAAGGAAATGGCAACCCACTCCAGTATTCTTGCCTGGAGAATTCCATGGACAGAGGAGCCTGGGGCCTGGCTGGCTACAGTCTATGGGGTTGCAAAGAGTCGGACACGACTGAGCAACTAACATACACACACACCCCTAAGAATAACCCAATACATGATTTGCTGGAATCAAAGAACAAATGGGTAAGAATGTAAACCCTGGGACTTCCATGGCAGTCCAGTGGCTAAGATTCCGTGCTCCTGATACCGAGGGTCTAGGTTCGATCTCTGGTCAGGGAACTAGATTCCACATGCCACAGTTAAGACCCAGCACATCGAAGTAAATTGAAAAAAAAAAAAAAAAAAAGAATATAAACCCTACAACTGAGATTCAGTATAGTATAGACAGTTATGAGAAATTCAATCGAACCTGATAGAAATCAGATTGCAGGGAGGAACTACAGGGCTCGGAGGAAAAGACATCAACATAAAGAAGGAATGAGCCTGGCCCAGTAACAGGGAACACAACTCAGAGCGAAGAGTATTTCTGAGTACACTACATTAGAAAGCATCTCAACTCAGGCCCTTGAGGGTGACCCAGCGCCCTTGGAAGGAGAGGTCTGTGTGTTGAACTTCTGATTGCATCCTTTGTGGATGCTGGCAAGCACCTGTGCTGGAAGATCCCCTACTGCCATAACCATCTCCCTACATCTTGAGTAAAAAATGATGATGCTAGAAAAGAAGGAAGTTGCTTGTATAAGCCAGAAGGGGGTGAACATCAGATGTATAGCAAAAAGAGGTAAAAATTCCAACCAGTGAACAGATCACCATAGAAAGCCAGAGGTCTGTGAAAAGGATGTGTAAAGAGGAATGGGAGGGTGGAAAGCCAGAAGGTTGGCATCACCCATTTTGAGCTGGTATAGGTGGTATCAGGCTTCCCCGTGGCTCAATGACAAAGAATCGACCTGCCAATGCAGGAGACGCAGGTTCGATCCCTGGCTCGGGAAGATCCTCTGGAGAAGGAAATGACAACCCACTTCCATATTCTTGCCTGGGAAATCCAATGGGCAGAGGAGCCTGGCGGGCTACAGTCCATGGCATTGCCAAGAGTGGGACACGACTTACTGACTCAACAAGAAGGTGGTGTCAACTGGGCCGAGAGCTAAAGCATAGTCGACTGATGAGAAGAACCAAGGTATAGTCTAGGGCCCAAATAACTGTGAAACAAATTCCATATCCTATTTACAACTTTGTCTTTGAACACCCGGAGGAATACAACAAACAGCTACTCAGCAGAAGGAGATTATCAATATTATGAATATAGGGTCTGATGACTACGGGAATCTGATTTAGGACTAATAAGCTGGTGAGCTTAGGGGGCATTAAAAAGTTTTATTTATTACTTATACCTACACACAAATTCATTACATAAATATCATTTACAATAAAAGCTACACAACTTTATATATGAGCCTCATCTAAAACAAAGGTGAAGGTTTGCTCCACAACTAAAAGAAAACCATAGAAATTTGAGAAATGGTACTTAATATGCACACACAAATGTCAAATATATTACTTTTCTTAGACAAATGAATTATGTTCAAGAGGAAACCAAATGCATGTACAATAGAAAATGGCAGTGATACTTGTTCTCTAATAGCTTTCATATCGTATGATTTTTTTAAATGATTTATTTATTTGTATTTATTTATTTTGACTGCACTGCGTCTTAGCTGTGGCATGCAGGATCTAGTTCCCTGACCAGGGATAGTACCCAAGGCCCTCTGCATTGGAAGCGCAGAGTCTTAGCCACTGGACTGCCAGGGAAGTCCCATATCACGATTTTCAGAGTTAATACTGAAATGGAGAATCTTGTCAAGGCCCCCACTCCTTGCGACTCCCCTGAGGCCAGAATGGCTTTAGGCCTCTTTGACAAAGAGTTCCTGCCATATGCTGCTAGGGAAATGGTATTATTTCCATTTCAATGAAGTGAATACAAAGAGCAGGCAAACAGTGTGAAAGCCTCCAGTTCATTAGCTTCCTATCACATTTGGGTCACATGCTTGAACTCTGGGGTCCCCTCCCAGTCGCAGTCTTGAGATCTGAGGCCTGCTAATTGTTCCCCCAGGGCTGTGTTCAGGCGACAACGCCACCCAGAACCAGAAGAGCCAGGCATCCTTGTCTTCTGCATCTCCTCTTTGTGTTAATAATTGGGTGCATCTTGAGGAAAGCTGGAAACCCCGGTGACAGCTATCCCCTTCCCTTTTGGTGAGATAACCAGCTCATTAAATCTAAATGTGAAAGGCATTTTATTCTGAAGAGTCACATCCAAAGATTTACTCGCCCATTTTTCACCTGAGTTCCCCCTCCTGCTTATGCCTTTGTATTCACTAATGGCCTTTCTCTAAGTTATATAATCCTGTCACGGGTATAAAAATATCACTCGGAGGCTGCTCATTGGGGCTAAATCACTCAGCCCTTAGCAGTGACAGGGCGAGTGTCTGAGCCACACCAGAGGCAGGAGGACAGCTGTCCCCTCTCTCTCCAATGTCACTGGGCTGAGGAATGTTGAGGTTTTAATAAGATCATAAAGCAGAGTGACAGGGACAGGCAGGATAGGTAGATTTCATTAGCATTCAGAATGCCTGGGATAATAAACTAGAGCAACTGAGCAGAAATGGGCAATTTGATCATTCAACATTTTTCAACACCAGTCCAAGCAGCTGGACCTGGAGAGGTTCCGTTGACTTCTCCGCAGGCGAGCCCACTGGTGATGCACAGGTGAACGCATAGCCATCATTTCTTCCCACCCACACTCCGGGCATGAGAGCGCTGATGGCGACTTACAGGCTTGATGAGTGTAAATTGATGATCAGGAGAAGTCTTCATATATCTTTGCAGTGGAGGTAGCGGCCTTTGGCTGGCTGACTTTCTTTTATGGCAAAGGGCCAATGGTGATTGAACGAGCCCTGGTGCAATGAGAGGACCCCCCAACACACAGTACTCTCTCCATGCATGTGGTTTCCCTGTAGAAACTCCAATCCACTGTGAGACTAGCCTTTAATGAAGTTATTCTGATTAACGTGCCGAGGAAAAACTTTTCCAGAACTGTCATCAAACCAAACATCATTTTAATAATATAAAAACATAATATATACAATTTATATTGTATGAATTCAAACCTTGTGTATAAATTGATGAGATAGGACACCATCATAAGCAATCATGGAACTTTATATTTAATAAGACACCGAGTCATTTGAACTAGTATACAATTTTTTTGTCTTTGCTTTTTTGTTTGATTTTAGCGCTGTTTTGTTTTGCATTTTGAATGCCCTGGGTCTTCCTTGCTTTCTCCAGTCGTAGCATGCAGACATCTCTTGTTGAAACACTCAGACATATTTGCCCCACAGCATGTGGGATTTTAGTTCGCTGACCAGGGATCAAACCCCCATCCCTGCATTGGAAGGTAGATTGTTAACTCCTGGACCAGCAGGGAAGTCCTGAACCACTACACACTTCATGTGTACACACTTCATGTGTACACACTTCATGTGTACACACTTCATGTGTACACACTTCATGTGTGCGCACATGCTTGTGTGCTCAGTCATGTTCTCATGTGTGTGTGCACATGCTTGCGTGCTCAGTCGTGTCCAACTCTGTGACACCATGGACTGCAACCTGCCAGGCTCCTCTGTCCATGAGATTCTCCAGGCAAGAAGACTGGAATGGGTTGCCATTTCTTCCTCCAGGGGATCTTCCCGACCCAGGAATCAAACCCACATCTCCTGCGTGTCCTGCTTCGGCAAGTGGATTCTTTACCACTGAGCCACCTGGGAAGCCTGAGGGAGCTCATATTTTCAGCTTAAATAGTTAAAAAAAAAACCAAATATTCACTGCTGAAATTGATTCTGATATCATAACTTTAAAAACTTATCAGTTCAACCATAGAGATTTTATGTATTGATGTATACTGAGGGATTATTAAGGCATGAATATATATTTGTATATAGGGGTGTATGTATGTATGTGTATGTGTGTATATATATATATATATATATATACACGCCTATCCTTGCTCCAGTGGATCTTGCTGACCCAGGAATTGAACCGGGTCTCCTGCACTGCAGGTGGATTCTTTACCAAATGAACTATCAGAGAAGCCCATAAATACATAAACGTACATATATATGCATTTACACACAAATTGATTTCACCTTTCATGTAGCTTAATTGAGAAACTACCCACTCATCCAATGACCATGTCAACACATTTTGGAACTACTCTTTATGAATGTCTTAATAGTCATACTATTAAAATGAGCATTATTACTGTAAGTTGGAGAGTATTCTATTGCAAACAAATATTTGTTTTCTATTTTTCTCCTCCTCTCATTTCTTTTCTTTAATTCTGCTTCCTTTCACTCTCAGTTCTTCAGTCAACGGCCTCAAGAACCCACAGAATGTATGTATTGGAGTAGAAAGAATACCAAAAGAGACTCGAGAAGAACCTAAGAAATGAGGGCTGGGGAGTGGTAGACCCTGAGGGTCCTGGGGTTGTGAAATGAAGAAACTGACAGGGCAACTGATGGGCTCTGAAATTCAGAATCAAGTTCAAGTTCAGATTCTAATTGGAATACTCATAATAGTTTGATTCTTGCTAGCTTGACCTCTGAACAATAGTTGACTTATCTATAAAGTAAGGTTAGAAATTTAGTGATATTAGGGGATTATTATGAAGATGAATTGTGGGTGAAGCTCTGAAAGTGGCTAGACCCAGTACTTTGTGACAATCTAAGGGGTGGGATCAATTCTTCGGCTTGGAGAAGACTCTTGAGAGTCCCTTGGACTGCAAGGAGGTCCAACCAGTTCATCCTAAAGGAGATCAGTCCTGGGTGTTCATTGGAAGGACTGATGCTGAAGCTGAAACTCCAATACTTTGGCCACCTCATGTGAAGAGTTGACTCATTGGAAAAGACCCTGATGCTGGGACGGATTGGGGGCAAGAGGAGAAGGGGACGACAGAGGATGAGATGGCTGGATGGCATCACCGACTCGATGCACATGGGTTTGAGTGAACTCTGGGAGTTGGTGATGGACAGGGAGGCCTGGCGTGCTGCAGTCCATGGGGTCGCAAAGAGTCGGACATGACTGAGCAACTGAACTAACTAACTAGCTAACTAAGGGGTGGGATGGAGTGGGGAATGGGAGAGAGGTTCAAGAGGGAGGGGACATATGTATACCTGTGGCTGCTTCATGTTAATGTATGGCAGAAATCAATAAAACATTGTAAACCAATTATCCTCCAATAAAAATAAAATATAAAAGTGGCCAGGATGCAGTGTTTAGATCTGTTCTCTCCTCTATCTACCGTAAGTCCCTTCGTGGTCTTGGATAGGCTCAAGACTTCAAATATCATCCATATGCCAATGACTCCCAGTTTATCTCTCTAATACAGGACTCACCCTGAACTTCAGATCTGTATACTGAACTACTAGACATTTCTTGGATGTTCAATAAGCATGTACAATTTAATGTATCGCAAGTTGAGTTTTTTATCTTTATCCTTCATCAACCTCTTTTCTCTTGTGGTCAACCTCACTTGGGACAAGTCTGCCATCCCATTCCTCAGGCCAACATCCTTGGAGGCATCTTGGACTCCTCACTTTCCTTCAAACAGATCCAACTCATCTATAATCATGTGGAGTCTAAGTTCAAAATAATTCCAGAACCCCATTACTTCTTAGTATCTCCTCTGCTAACAATCAACTTGTTATGGTTGACATTTATAGAATACTTCCCCAAACAATAGAAGATGCTTTTCCATTGCTCCTGAAGCATTTACCAAAGTAGACCATATATTGGGACATAAAGCACATCTCAACCATCAATAACTCATGCCTAAGGCACTAGCCAGCTTCCCTTCACCCATTCTGACCCACTATCTACCACACCTTCCATCGTATTACCCTGAAGGCAAATTGGTGGGGGTGATCAGTGGTCAACAAACCTTGTCTATAAAGGGCTGGGTGGTAGATGTTTAAGGCTTTGCAGGCTGCAGTCATGCTGTGAAAGCAATTGTAGATGTTAATAAGAAGAATGTGCATGGCTGTGTTTCAATAAAACTTCCTTTATGAAAACCAGTGCTAGGCCAGATTGGGACAATGCTTGGACATAACAGGGATTCCCCTTGGACTACAACAATGGATTCCACTGGGTTTGGTCAGTGGGGAAACATTGGCAAGAAATGAGAGGGAATGAAGAGAAGGTTAGCATCTGCAGACACCTGCAGGGTCATATTATCCTGGCTACATCCCTCCATCTAAGGCTCAGCTGACATCAAGCATCTCTCTCCAGACACCACTCTCTGTCTCTGGATCCTTCTGACAACTTTCTCCCTCATCCCTTCAAGCCGAGGGTGGCAACAAAAAATGCTCTGTCCCTTGTGGTCTCCCCACATCCAGCCCATTGTTCTATAATAGTCCCTTTACTAAACTGTTCAAATAACCCACTTCAGTGTGCCATGGTGTCCTCTGGGACCCTGGCTCTACACGTACATTAGAGCAGTAGCCCTGTGTGCCCCCTGCCTCCCTCTCTCAGTCCGCTTTTAGCAGAGCAGCTACAGTGATCACGCTAAGTCAGGTGGCATCTGCCCCTGTCATTCAACCTCCAGGGGCTCCCACAGCCTCAGAGTCAACACCAGCGGCCCTGCAGTGGTCTGCGGGTTCTGTGAGACCTGCCCTCTGCTACCCGTTCTCTCTCCCCTCACTTCCTTCCATCCTTCCCTCACTCTGTCCCAGGCTCCTGACTTCTTCATGGACACTGCAACCCCTCAGGCTTACTCCTGCCACAGGCCCCTTGCACTGGCTGTGCCTCCTGTCAGATATTCTCCCAAATATCCAGAGGGTTCCCTCCCTCACCCCTTGGCTTACTCCTTCACCTTTGCTCAAAAACAAGTGAGACTCCCACTTAAGACTTTATATCTCCCTTCTTCCTTTACTCCCAAGCCTGCTTTCCCAGCTATTTTATCTTACAGAACACCAGGTTCTGACTTAACTATATAACTTACTATCACTTATTATCTCTCTCCCCATTATACTTAAGCCCCAGGAGGGCAGGGGTTTTGGTCTCTGGATACCTACAACAACATAGACGTTCAGCGCATGCTTATTGAATGAATACTGGTTATTTGTGAAAAGCATTTTGGACTTAACAGTTGGCAAACCTGGTCTGGAATCCAATTTTTGCTTCATTTTTCCATCTTTCCTTTCTCCCTCTCCTCACCACCTCCCCACTCCCTCTTACTTCTTCCATTCTTTCTCTCATAGCCCTTGAAAAAAGTGTCTGTTTTCATAATTGCACAGAAAAATTAAGAGAAATCTGCATGTAACAAAATCAAATACAATTCTCACTTCCTCAAACTTGCCATATTGATCTCAATATCCAAGGTTCCTTTCCAACTGTTATTGATATGCAAATACAACCTTAAAATCATGAACATAACACAGGTATTATTTTTTTGTTTCACCGTTTGGCTTAATTTTTCCAAAATGAAACTGGCTCCCCTCTCTCCCGTAACTACGATGCTTCTTGAAAAATAAATGAACAGCACATATAATGTGAAAAAAAATAAGAGATATTAAAACCTCACCAGCTGAGGTACCACCATTAGCATTTTGATGGTCACTCTTCTGTGAATATCATTATACATTTGTATATGTATGTATGTGTGTGTATGTGTCTGTGCTAATGTGGCTCAGTCGTGTCTCACTCTTTGCAATCCTATGGACTGGAGCCCTCTAGTCCTCTGTCCTTGGGATTCTCCAAGAAAGAATACTAGATTGGGTTGCCATGCCCTCCTCCAGGGGATCTTCCTGACCCAGGGATCAAACCCAGGTCTCCCACATTGTGGGCAAATTCTTTACCATCTGAGCCACCAGGGAAGCCCAAGCATACTGGAGTGGGAAGCCTATCCCTTCTCCAGGGGAAACTTCCTGACCCAAGGATTGAACTGGGATTTCCTGCATTGCAGGCGAATTCCTTACCAGCTGAGCTACCCAGGAAGCCCACTGGAGTGGGTCGCCCACATTGCAGGCAGATTCTTTATCGATTAAGCCATCAGGGAAGCCCGTGTGTGTGTGTATAACACATATTATATCATTTTTTACAGAAAGAGGATGGCATGATAAATGTTATCATTATTACTGAATCTATTTTAAAAATATAAATAAAAGTGTGACTTCTCTAAGCAGGGGATTAATATATATATTATAATCATATATATATAATATGTAATATCAGGGTATTAATATATATTATATATAACACATATAATACCAGGGTATTAATATACATATTAAACATGTGCATGCTAAGTCGCTTCAGTCATGCCCGACTGTTTGTGACCTTATGGACTGTAGCCTGCCAGTCTCTTCTGTCCAGGGATTCTCCAGGCAAGAATACTGGAGTGGGTTGCCATGCCCTCCTCCAGGGGATCTGCCCAACCCAGGGTCCAAACCCATGTCTCTTATGTATTCTGCATTGGCAGGCAGGTTCTTTACCAATAGTGCCATCTGAAAGCCCCATATTATATATGTATGCTGGTGTATAATATAAGAGTTTACACATAACATTCTTCAGTTTGCTTCATTTTCAAGTTGAGATTCCAGTGCTTTTTTTTCCAAAACAAAGAATTACAATCTCTCTCAAACTTGAGTATTATCAACCTATTTTAAAGTAAAAATAAAATTATTGTAAATCCTGAGTACTGACTTTAGTGATTTTGTTGAAATGTGACTTAATATATACTAATGTATAACTTAATAGGTTTCTTATGTTTATGATTTTCATGTAAAACCAAAAAAAGTTGATAAATTAAATATAGAAACAATACTGTAAAATCAATAATATTCAAATTAATAACATTAATTTAATATGATTCATGGTGCTGTTTTGATGAAACTAAATTGCTAACATTTGGTTTAATGATTGAATGATATAGCCTCAAGTTGGAGCCTAAATTTAATTTCTCTCAGTGTTTTTACTTCAATAATACAAAAAATGTTCATTTGTAATTGTGTTTTACAAATGAGTATTAATACCTTTAAGGCATTGTTGGCTAGCTCAAGTTAATCAGACCACATACTTAATCAAAACTGCCACCAATCAATTCATGATTGCAAATTTTAATGGAATTTCATTCTGTAGAGTTGTCTTATTCGATTACAGATCCTGGTAATCTTAGCATTGCTGCATTATTGAAATCTACTTTCAAAGAATCAATTTTTGCAAGGATTAGACACAGAAATGATCACCATTTCATTTTTACTACTACCTTACTGTTACTGTACTGGTATACACAGATGGGCATGTTTGCACGATGTTTGCTGACCATTTGCCTGTGGTCTGGACAGCTTTGGTACAGCTTTGGGTGTGTGATTTTGTAAGGCTTGAAATGGCTGCATTTGTTACTCGTTTTCCTATTTGAATCAAAGTAAAATACTGATCTGTAAGGTGTTCCCTGACACTATTTATTATCACTTGGCAGGAATAGGCTCACAAACTCAGCTTTGCAGTTACATGGCAACGTTTGGTTAGAAGATGGTCAACACGATGATAGAAAGTGGTATGTTTCATCACACAGATGATCACTATAACTAGGGTCTTCCCTGGTGGCTCAGTGGTAAAGTATCTGCTAACTAAACCCCAACTTAATGAATTTTATTAAAGATCTCACTGACCTGAGGGAATAAGGTTCTGCATCTTAGATTAGAAAACACATATATAAGGAGGTTTTAGAGTCTTCATGGATTTCCCTGGTGGCTCAGACAGTAAAGAATCTGCCTGCAATACAGGAGACACAGGTTTGATCCCTGGGACAGGAAGATCCCCTGAAGAAGGGAATGGCTACCCACTCCAGTATTCTTGCATGGAGAATTCCATGGACAGAGAAGACTAGTGGGCTACAGTTCATGGGGGTGCAAAGAGTCGGACACGACTAAGTGATTAACACTTTTTAGAGCTTACATAATTCTGGCTCAAACAATAGTTTCACAGGCTCTGCAAACATGGGTAATTTACTCAATCTTTCTGAACCTCTTTTTTTTTTCTTATTTGTAAAATGATGATCATTCTCATTGTTCACAGGAGAAAATGTGCACTGTGGAGTTTGTGGTGAGAACTTAATGAATTGAAACAGACCAAGTCCCTGGCCAGATCTGAGTGCTATGAAACTCTCAGTTGCTTTTACAAGCAGCGCATGGTGCAGCCTCTCGCCCCAGGGACAAAGCCTCAACAGTTGGGTTTACCAGGTTCCTAAATCACTGCACTGAGTGGGCAATTATAGACTTAAGCACCAGCCAGATATTAAGACCCAATTTTACAACCACAACATTATATAACTTTCCAACAAGCAAGGGGATAATCTTTTTGCATAGGACCAGTCCCTGATCTAATAAAAGCATTTCTCTTCTCTAAGGTTAAGAGCCACACTCAGTCCAGAGACAGCAGGCCAGTTAAATACGCATTCAAATGAGCTTCAACTCTCTTAAGGAGCAGTATTCAGGGCAAAGGGGGATGCAAGGCAATTAAAAAACTTTTGTGGATGATTAAGTGTTCACACACATGCTGTGAGCAGCTTTCCATATCCAAAGGTAGTAAAAATAAGGACTAGGATTGATTGGGATGGCTTATATATACACACACATGCAGACATCTAAAGAGATTTTTCAATTAAAAAAAATTTATTGGAGTATAGTTGCTTTACAGTGTTGTGTTAGTTTCTGCTGTACAGCAAAGTGAATCAGTTATGTGTATATATGTATCCCCTCTTTTCTGGATTTCCTTCCCATTTAGGTCACCATAGAACATTGAGTTGGAGAAGGCAATGGCAACCCACTCCAGTACTCTTGCCTGGAAAATCCCATGGACGGAGGAGCCTGGTAGGCTGCAGTCCATGTGGTCGCTAAGAGTTGGACACGACTGAGCGACTTCACTTTCACTTTTCACTTTCATGCATTGGAGAAGGAAATGGCAACCCACTCCAGTGTTCTTGCCTGGAGAACCCCAGGGACGGGGGAGCCTGGTGGACTGCCGTCCATGGGGTCAAGAGTCAGACACGACTGAAGCGACTTAGCAGCAGCAGCAGAGCACTGAGTAGAACTCTCTGTGCTCTACAACAGGCTGTCGTCAGTTATATGTTTCATACATATGCCATCCCCAACCTCTCAATTCATCCCACCCCCACTACCCCTCCTTGGTGTCCGTTCGTTTGTTCTCTACATCTGTGTCTCTATTTCGCTTTGCAAATAGGTTCATCTGTACCATTTTTCTAGATTCCACATATATGCATGAATATACGATACTTATTTTTCTCTTTCTGACTTACTTCATTCTACATGATACATATCAATATACACAATGGAGTATCAGACATAAAAAAGAATGAAATTGTGCCATTTACAGGAATGTGGATGGACCTAGACACTGTCATAAAAAGATTCTTTTAAAGCATTCAGTAAATATTTATTCAGACCCATATTTTTAAAAAATCCCAAGCGGCTGGAACTCCCTGGAGGAGATGGTAACTTGGGAGGAAGAAACATGCATAGATACATCAGTGCAATACAATATGAGATGTACTAGTTCATGGATATTTACTAAATGCTGTAGAGGGATTGAGACTTAAAATACATTTAAATTTTTTTATTTATTTATTTTTGGCAGCACTGGGTCTTCATTAATGCACGAGGGCTTTCTCTAGTTGCGGTGAGTGGGGGGGCCCCTCTCCAGTGGTGGAGCCCCAACTTTTCATTGCAGTGGCTTTTCTTGTTGCAGAGCACAGGCTCTAGGCCGTGTGAGCTTCAGTACTTGTGGTACATGGGCTTAGTCGCTCTGTGGCATGTCGGATCTTCAGGAGCAGGGATCAACCTGTGTCCCCTTCACTGGTAGGTGGATTCTTAACCATGGGGCCACCAGGGAAGTAGCTTAAAATGCATCTTGATAGATGATGCAGGCTTTCTTTCATTTTAATTTTTTCCCCTGTATACTTTGGGAAATATACTGCATTTACTGCCTTCCTGGAGCACTTGTATTTTTTCTAGGGTCACAAATAAGGTGGATAATTGCTTTATGTTCAAGTCCTTCTAGACGTCCAGTAACATTTCCATGGGGGCCAGGGGATGGTAAGTCAAAGAGCGATAGCGGCCAGGATGTAACAAGGAGCTCGGAGAGCACCCGCTCTCTTTCCTACAAGTCACCTGCAAGTTCACTTCTGTCTTAGAACATATATTTCCTGAGTCAGTGCAGGGAATGAGCCAGCTTTAAAAAAGCACTGAGTTGGTGGATTAAAGAAAAAAAAAAATAGGAGGAGGGTGAGAGAGCTGAATATAAATTGCCAAAGGAAGCTGGAGACCAAGAACTGACACTGACTATGTTATCCGTGTAGTAACAGGGCCTTGTAAGCTTGGCACCAACTGCCAGCAGCCTGCTGTAAGCCAGGGATTAGATCCAGTGCCAGGGCAAAGAAGTATTCCTTTTTCTCCCCACTGGAGCTCTGGCCACCTACAGTCCTCATTTCCATTATCTCTTCTTCCATGGCGCCACCTGGCCACTGCCAAGCTCTTCTCGGCTGAATGTCGATGATTGTGTTTATTCAAAGTCCTCTGCGTGTCTCACTCTCCCTCAGCGTTCCCCCCACTGGGCTGTGCGGGGCTGTGGAGATTTATAAACCTTCTTTTCAACAGCTGGCAGCTACAAATTAACTTTTTGACTTCATTAGGCTAATATGCTGAATTATGCCCAATTTGGAGCACCTGATGCCCTGCTCGCCACTTCCCTGTCCCCCGCCTCCAACCACCTCCTCTCATCAATCAGGACCTGAGGAGCAGGCAAGCAGCACGTGAAGCAGCCGGCAGGCTCGGTCAGAGCCCTGAGTGTGTTTGTCCAGCCCTGCAAGGACCATGGAGGGCTTGGACCGTTCTGACCAACAGAGCACTCAGGGCTGGTGTGAATGCAAGATGCCACCACAGTCATGAGCGGAGTGAACGTGATCGGAGAGCTCAGTCACCCTCCGTCTTTGGACCACCTGCCTCTTCTCCACTAGCAGTTTCCACCCTGGACAGTCTGGTGGAGAGCTGCCTTTGGGTACCACTGCCTTGGATTTTCTCCAGCATTTCTGGGAAATCAGGCTGAGATAGCATCACTTTCAACCCCTCCTCATTTTACCATCAACCAGAAGACCAAAAACTGTCACTTCACTTATGCAATCAGTGAGAAATAAAAAAGAAATAAAAATAATCCCCCTATCCCCATGTTTTATTATCTTTGTTTTTTTTTTTTTGGCTGAACCACATGGCATAATGTGATCTTGGTTCTCTGACCAGGGATTGAACCCATGTCCCCACACTGGAAGCACAGAGTTCTAATCACTGGGCCACCAGGGAAGTCCTTTATCATCTTTTCTTGAATCACACCTGATAGGGGCTCCCTTCCAGCTAGATTTCCTTAAAGCCCCCAAATAGTTCAACACAATCTATAAAGTTGAACAAAGATCTTCCCACTGTCCTGTCAGGCTCAAGTACTAATTTTCTTCAGAGAGTTTTCCCCAGAGGGCACTGAAGGAAAACCAGCACAAACACAACTCTTAGAAAATCTCTTTCAGATCTGTGGTGCCTGCTTCCTGCAGCTTCCGTGGATAAAGTTCTTTTTATCCTGTGGTTCTCCTGGAATCTCCCCTCCCTAAAAGCCTAGAGAATCAGGCTGAGGAGACAAGAGAGGCAGATAAACAGGATTTGCAGAAACAAAAAATGGCTTAAATCTTATAAGGGGAGTTACACTTTGTAAAAGCAATTCAAGCGCACTTTGTACTTGGAGCGATAGTGGAAATAATTTCTTAGAGATGGAGTTGGAGAATGTGAACCTTCAATAGGATATTTGTTGATTTTGTCCCCCATAGGTTTTGTCTTCTGTAAGCTTTTGTTTTTATAGTTTGTAGTTCTGGCAGCCATATGTCCTTATTTTCCTAGGACAATGCTTGTTCACACCTGTTATCCTGATATAATTTAGCAAAATGCTTTCTTCTACTTTCAAATCTATTCTAATCAAATCATACTAAGCGAAGTAAGTGAGAAAGACAAATACCATATGATACCACTTATAGGTAGAATCTAAAATACGACACAAATGAACTTATCTATGAAACAGAAAAAGACTCACAACATAGAGCACAGACTTGTAATTGCCAAGGGGGAGGGGAAATGGGGGAGGGATGGATAGGGAGTTTGCAGTTAGCAGATGCAAACTGTTATCTATAGAGTGGATAGACACCAAGGTCCTATTGTACAGCACAGGAAGCAAGGACCTGCTGTACACAGGGAACACTGTTCAATGTTATGTGGCAGCCTGGTTGGGAGAGGAGCTTGGGGGAGAATGGATACATGTATATGTATGGCTTTGGCTAAGTGCCTTTGCTCTTCACCTGAGACTATCACATTGTTAATTGACTATATTCCAAAATGAAATAAAAAGATAAAAAAAGAATCAAGATGAAATGAAGACTCTGTTTATAATGATGAGTGATTTTTGCTGAGATATATATATATAATAATTAGATATATATAAGCTACTGCCTTGCTGACAAATGATATGTTACTGACTTGCAGAATTTTAAGATTTACTGAATTTTCTTTTATTTCCACTTCAGAAAAAAAGATAAGAGAAATTAAAAATAGGTTATTATTTCCATTAAAAATAAAAACAAAAAAGAACACAGAAAAGAATGTATGTATATGCTGCTGCTGCTGCTAAGTCGCTTCAGTCGTGTCCGACTCTTAGCGACCCCATGGGCTACAGCCTACCAGGCTCCTCTGTCCTTGGGATTTTCCAGGCAAGAGTACTGGAGTGGGGTGCCATTGCCATCTCTGATGTATGTATATATATATACATACATATATATATACATACATATATATATGTATATAGGTGTGTGTGTGTGTATATAATGAATCACTTTGCTGTACATCAGAAACTCACATATCAAAAATCAACTATACTTCAATAAAATAAAAAATCCAGCTAAAATTAACACAGCATTGCAAGTCAACTATAGTTGAATAAAATTCATTTTAATATATTCTAATCAGGACAATGAATTATAAGGTCATCCTATTTGATGTGAACTCTCCAATGACTATATGTTCAATCCCTCAACCTCAAAACAATAGGCATTTCAAGTGCCCTTTTCTTTCTGTTACTTTTTCCCCACATTTGGAGCAAAAAGTGATGGAGAAGTGTGTGTGTTCAAAAGAGTATACGATTTGGAATGATACAGGTTTGGGTTTTAATTCCCTTGCTGACTCTTACTCTAACCTTGGTCCAGTTAATTTAACTCTTCCTGTTCCTCACTGTCTTCTAAAACAAAGAAGCTAATTAGAACTCTCTTAAAAGATGATTGAAAGGATTACATAAACTTTGAATGGAAGCTAGCACGGTGAGTGGGAGCGGCATCTGGAGGCTGCAGAGCTACCGCAGTAGGTCAGCTGCAGTTGTACCAGTTACAGGTGGAGTAGTGTCAGGGTAGTGGAGAAAACAGCCCTGGATTTGTGTTCAGCTATTCCTCTGTAACAAAACAGCTCTGTAACCTTGGACCAGCAAGCCAATTTCCTCCCCTGAGTTTAGGTCTTACCTAAATTGCAATTTCTTGCTTCTAACTGTAAAATGAAATGATGCTTATGAAAAACTTTATAGACAAGAAGTTGATAGGGACCGCAATCATTCATTCTCTGGAGGCTCTCTCTATCAGTCCTGTTTGGGAGAGGATTCCTACATGTTCTGAGAAGGTGTATGATGTTATAGTTTAAGGAACGGAAGTGTGCTAGATAGAATGGAGGATGAGGGTCCTGTTTTCTGAAGCTCCAGTGTCTGCCAGGAGCAAACTGTGAGCTCAAGTTAATGGGTGAAGGCATACACAGGTAAACCAGTTGTCCATGGAGGAAAGACTTTCCGAACAATCCAAGTGGTTGAAGATGAAATGTCGACCCTATGTGGCTGACACAATGATTTATCCAAGAGCCCCCTTCTCTTATTTTCTCCTAACAGACTCCTTATTTTAAGGTAGAAGAAGCCTCCTAACCCAGTGGAAGCAGCCCTCTTCCCTAGTCCTGGGAATGAACCATGCTCGGTCTAAGTCAAGCATGGCAATCCCATTCCCTGGTGTCAGTGATCATCCGAGGTATGGGCTCAAAGTCCAGTTCTGGTCAAGGAGACTTAGAGTGTGGTGTGGAAGAATGGATGGGGGAGGGGAACTCAACTTCCAGGATAAAAAACAGACCCTTCCCAGGAGTATGCCTTTCCTAGTTCCTATGTCCTGCCTTGACTTCACTGTGGAAAGTGTTTGGTAGCTGTCATGCAGTCAAGAGATGACATACAAGAGTCTGAGTATCCAGAATGGCAAAGACAATTCCATTGTCCCTAGAGAACTACTGATCAACCTAGGAGTGTCTACCACTCATCAACTTAAAGGAGATCGTATAGTATATAAATTGCTTATTCCACTCTTAGATCTATGGACAGAAGCATTCCCAAGTGACATATCTCCATAAGTTGGAATTAGATCAATGAATCCAAAGACGATTTTTCTTGCTGTTGTTGTTGCTAAGTCATGTCTGACTCATTTGCAACCCATAGACTGTAGCCTGCCAGGCTCCTCCGTCCATGGGATTTCCCAGCCAAGAATACTCAAGTGGGTTGCCATGTCCTCTCCAGGGGATCTTCGCGACCCAGGTATCAAACATGTCTCCTGCATTACAGGCAGATTTTTTTTTTTTTTTTTTACTGCTGAACCACTTGGAAAGCTCAAAGACTATTTTAGACTTTCTTTTTTTCAGTGTTTTCTTTCAATGTCTTTTGTGATTAATAGTTTGACTAAATATCATGCTTGGGTCATACAAAGAAGAAAAAATAGCTGTAGATGGGTCTCATATCTTTGTGTATTTCTATTTCTTTCTTATTTGCAAGAATAAATGTGAAAATTATGGGGCAGCAAAAGTATGTTGTTCTCTAAAAGGAAGGGATTTTTAGACTCTCAATCAGTGCATGCATAAAATCCTGCTGTGATTAAGCCATGAAATGTAACTCACTCTATTGGTCTGAACATTTCTAATTTGCATTTTTGGATTCTGGCATCCTTTACGTCTCCAGATCACTTGATATGCTTATAAAAACTAAGAGTTAAAAATAATAAAAATATGATTTGAAAAACCACACTGGGCTTCCCTGTCAGCGGTGCTTCCATTTTTATGTGTCAAGATTAATATTTCTCACATACCAGCTCATTAAAAAAGTAACCTTGGAACACAGTGTCAGGTGGAGATTTTTTTTTTTTAAGATGTGCTGGAAATTATGCATCCATAAAGAGCATTCCCACTAATTATCTTGGCACTCACGTTATGCTGACCGGTTTGTCACCAAGTTGGGGGTGGCAGAGTAGAGAACCCCTTCCAGGCTGTCTCATACATTGCTTTGCTGCGTTTTCTCTCAAACTCATTTCCTTGATGCTCATATTTATGCAAAAGAGGGTAATGAGGTAGCCAAAGGTTATAGGGGGTGCAAAGGGCTTTGGGATGATGAGAGTATTGGAAACTAGGGAGGCTAGCCTCAGGCCATCTGAAATTGAAATCTGGGGTTAAATTAATAACTCAAGCTGAGCCCATGCCATTTTATAGTAAGTCTGTCTCCTCTAGGGTCAAAACTATGTAGTTTGGCATTAAAGGATCTCCAGACATAACACCAAAAAATGTTTGAGACTATTCCACTGCAAGTAGCACCTCTTGGTAGGGGCAAAAAGTAAGGGGTTGGTGAGATGCCCACTATTCAAACTTGTCCTAGAATGTATTTGCATATTTCAGTCCATAGAATGTGTGTGCCTGTGTGTTGTCTTAAAGATTAATAATTGATCTTACACATATTTGCACATGCAAACAGGTATTTGTTCCATAGTTATGTCCTCATATCTCCCTGGAAAGTCAGTGTCAGCTGAGGTCTAAGAAAGCTCAGGAGCAGAGCAAGATGCTAATTGGATTTGTGACTGTGTTTTCCTTTTACTGTATTTCTCTGCATTTTGGGACCAGGAACATTGAGATAACCTCCCAAAGTCAAGTTAGAGATATGGATGACTCTTTATCTGTATTTTTCAGTGTAAGTGTGTTAAAGGAATGCTCCCAGGGGGAAAAATGTCAAAGAACAACAGTGAAAATGATACCTGGGAGACATAACAGATTTTCCCCTTGTAAACACTAGTCTGTAACTGTTGTGTAGACCAAAAGACGAGGAGATAGGTTAGCCTGAAGAGAGAAAACAGAATCCTACATTTCTCCCATGCCATGCTTGCTTTGATGGACAGGAAAGCCTGGCGTGCTGCAGTCCATGGATCGCAAAGAGTAGGACAGGACTGAGTGGCTGAACTGACTGACTGATGCTTGCCTTTCCAGGATTGGATGATGTGCTTGATTATGTCTCAAACTAGATATAACCTCTTAATAGGATGACACAGAGAAGGACTCTGAATTGATTAGAAGAATTAAAATTTGCTCTATCATAGCCAGCGAATATTCTTTGAACTGTGTATTTTAGAAAGTCATGGCTAAAACATGACTGACTGGAGGTGGCACTAGGGATAAAAGTGGTGATTTAGCAACATTTGCAATTTAAAGTACTCAAAATTGGACAAATCAAAGGATTCGTTTGTAGAAATGAAGACAGGATTTAAGCGATCTTTTTTCACACCCTACAGAAGGTACTCCAAAACCCTGGTTCAGTGATACAGGTTGCAGTGCATTTTCACTTCCCAGCAGAGCCTTGTGAGTTGGAATATGAAGTCAATGAATGAAACGGTCTCTGAGTTCTGTCCCAGCTGTTGTTGATGGTACCATCTGATCATCTGTGATGATGGACCATGGATAATGGCCTGCTGACGATGTAGAGATTGTGAGGTATACTCTTTCAACAGAAGTACTTGTGATTTCCTTCCTTCCGAGAACTTCTCTGTAGTCTGGAAGTAGCATAGAGTGAAAGACAAGAACTTTTGCTCTCCCTTAGCACAACCAAGATGAATAAAGGAGTTAAGGGGGAAAAAAAGAATCTCCTTTATTTAAAAATTTTTTAAAAATGTAGCTTTTTGTGAGAAGATCCTTTCCTGCTTCTTCTCCAATAAGATAATCAGAGGCTGCAGGCAGTCTTGCTGAGACTTGTAACCACTGCCCCTAAAATTTGGCCCTGATTTCTCCTCCAATTCGATTTTCCACAACTCAAACCCTGAGCCAAACTGAACTGCATTTTTCTTTCCACAAATGCCCACTGTCATGCTCTCCAATCCCCTGACAGCTTTCCCTTTCTCTAATGTTCAGTTTTACCATCAGGAAATGGTGGTTTCCCTGGTGGCTCAGAGGGTAAAGTGTCTGCCTACAAAGCAGGAGACCCGGGTTCAATCCCTGGGTAGTGAAGATCCCCTGGAGAAGGCAATGGCACCCCACTCCAGTACTCTTGCCTGGAAAATCCCATGGACTGAGAAGCCTGGTAGGCTACAGTCTATGGGGTCGCAAAGAGTCGGAAATGACTGAGCGACTTCACTTCACTTCACCATCAGGAAATGATCTGGTCTCCAAGTTCCCAGGGAGAAAAACCACAGGCGCCACACCTCAACTTACTGCTGGTGAAACCTCAAAACCTTATGCCCAGGCTCACCTTCTTTAGCTTTTCTGTTTCTGTTTGTTTTTTGGTTTTTTAATCTAAGGTCATTCACATTCCTCAGACAGCAAACCCTTCTGTTTTATGGGACATTATCCTGTAGTTGCTTGCTCTTTTGTTTGTATCTTAACTTGATCCTCTAGATTCTTGCTATCAGGATTAGAACCACTTACATTTCATCCATTATAAAATATTTCCTCTCTCTATCCTACTGTCCTGGTAAGCAGAACATTTCTCTTATGTACAATATTGAGTATCTTTACAATTATAGGTAGGTAATAGGCTTCCCAGGTGGCGCTAGTGGTAAAGAAACCCCCAGCCAATGCCAGAGACACAGGAGATGGGGATTTGATACCTGGGAGGATCCCCTGGAGAAGGAAATGGTAACCCACTCCAGTAAGCATTCTTGCTTGGAGAATCCCATGAATGGAGGAGCCTGGCGGGCTATAGTCCTTAGGGTCACAAAGAATCAGACATGACTGAAGCAAGTTAGTATGCAATAATTATAAAATTCATCATACAATGTTTTTCTTTTCTTTTAGTAAAAGTCTTACAGAGCAAGAACTGAGTTTAACTCATTGCTGAATATCTAGTGCCTAGCACTAGGTTGTAGGGAGCACTCATGTAGAGAGGTATTCAATATTTTTTTATTGAAGTTCATTTCTAATGTATTAATTTCTGCTGTAGAGCAAAGTGGCTCAGCTATACATACATACATACATACATATATATATATATATATATATATATATACACATTATTTTTCATTTTCTTTTCCATTAACGTTCATCACAGGATATTGAATAAAGCTCTCTATGCTACACAGTAGGATCTTGTGTATCCATCTTATATATAATAGTTTGCATGTGCTAATCCTCAAATCCCAGTTCTTCCCTCCCTGTACCCACTTCCTTCTTGGCAACTACAAATTTATTCTCTATGTCTGTGAGACTATTTTTCTGATAAGTGCATTTGCATCATATGTTAGATTCCGCATATAAGTGATATCATCTGGTATTTGTCTTTCTCACTGAGTTCACTTACATGATAATTTCTAGGTCCACCCCTGTTGCTGTAAATAGCATTATTTCATTCCTTTTTAGGACTGAGTAGTATTCTATTGTATATATCAACCAGAAAACTTAAAAAAATGGAAAGGTTTAAAAATGGAAATAAATACATAGCTATACAGCAAACACATGAAAAGAGGCACAGCATCACTCATATTCAATTCAGTTCAGTCACTCAATTGTGTCAGACTCTTTGAAACTGCATGAATCACAGCACGCCAGGCCTCCCTGTCCATCACCAACTCCCAGAGTTCACCCAAACGCATGTGCATTGAGTCGGTGATGCCATCCAGCCATCTCATCCTCTGTCATCCTTCTCTCCTCCTGCCCCCAATCCCACCTAGCATCAGGGTCTTTTCCAATGAGTCAGCTCTTCACATGAGGTGGCCAAAGTACTGGAGTTTCAGCTTCAGCATCAGTCCTTCCTACGAACACCCAGGACTGATCTCCTTTAGGATGGACTGGTTGGATCGCCTTGCAGTCCAAGGGACTTTCAAGAGTCTTCTCCAACACCATAGTTCAAAAGCATCACCACAGTTCAAAAGCATCCATTTTTCGGTGCTCAGCTTTCTTCACAGTCAAAATCTCACATCCATACATGACTACTGGAAAAACCATAGCCTTGATTAGACAGACCTTTGTTGGCAAAGTAATATCTCTGCTTTTCAATATGCTATCTAGGTTGATCATAACTTTCCTTCCAGGGAGTAAGCATCTTTTAATTTCATGGCTGCAATCACCATCTGCAGTGATTTTGTAACCCCTAAAAATAAAGTCTGACACTATTTCCACTGTTTCCCCATCTATTTCCCATAAAGTGATGGGATCAGATGCCATGATCTTTGTTTTCTGATTGTTGAGCTTTAAGCCAAATTTTTCACTCTCCACTTTCACCTTCATCAAGAGGCTTTTTAGTTCCTCTTCACTTTCTGCCATAATGGTGGTATCATCTGCATATCTGAGGTTATTGATATTTCTCCCAGCAATCCTGATTCCAGCTTGTGCTTCTTCCAGCCCATCGTTTCTCATGATGTACTCTGCATATAAGTTAAATAAGCAGGGTGACAATATACAGCCTTGACGTACTCCTTTTCCTATTTGGAACCAGTCTGTTGTTCCATGTCCAGTTCCAACTGTTGCTTCCTGACTTGCATATAGGTTTCTCAAGAGGCAGGTCAGGTGGTCTGGTATTCCCATCTCTTTCAGAATTTTCCACAGTTTATTGTGATCCACACCATCAAAGGCTTTGGCATAGTCAACAAAGCAGAAATAGATGTTTTTCTGGAACTCTCTTGCTTTTTTGATGATCCAGCGGATATTGGCAATTTGATCTCTGGTTCCTCTGCCTTTTCTAAAACCAGCTTGAACATCTGGAAGTTCATGGTTCATGTATTGCTGAAGCCTGGCTTGGAGAATTTTGAGCATTACTTTACTAGCATGTGAGATGAGTGCAATTGTGCGGTAGTTTGAGCATTCTTTGGCATTGCCTTTCTTTGGGATTGAAATGATAATTGACCTATTCCAGTCCTGTGGCCACTGCTGAGTTTTCCAAATTTTCTGGCATATTGAGTACAGCATTTTCACAGCATCATCTTTCAGGATTTGAAAGAGATCAACTGAAACTCCATCACTTCCACTGGCTTTGTTCGTAGTGATGCTTTCTAAGGCCCACTTGACTTCACATTCCAGGATGTCTGGCTCTAGGTGAGTGATCACACCATCATGATTATCTGTGTTGTGAAGATCTTTTTTGTACAGTTCTTCTGTGTATTCTTGCCACCTCTTCTTAATATCTACTGCTTCTGTTAGATTCATATCATTTCTGTCCTTTATCAAGCCCATCTTTGCATGAAATGTTCCCTTGGTATCTCTAATTTTTTGAAGAGATCTCTAGGCTTTCCCATTCTGTTGTATTCCTCTATTTCTTTGCATTGATCACTGAGGAAGGCTTTCTTATCTCTCCTTGCTATTCTTTGGAACTCTGCATTCAGATGCTTATATCTTTCCTTTTCTCCTTTGTTTTTCGCTTCTCTTCTTTTCACAGCTATTTGTAAGGCCTCCCCAGACAGCCATTTTGCTTTTTTGCATTTCTTTTCCATGGGGGTGGTCTTGATCCCTGTCTCCTGTACAATGTCACGAACTTCCATCCATAGTTCATCAGGCACTCTATCTATCAGATCTAGTCCCTTAAATCTATTTCTCACTTCCACTGTATAATCATAAGGGATTTGATTTAGGTCATACCTGAATGGTCTAGTGGTTTTCCCTACTTTCTTCAATTTAAGTCTGAATTTGGCAATAAGGAGTTCATGATCTGATCCAGTCAGCTCCTGGTCTTGTTTTTGCTGACTGTATAGAGCTTCTCCATCTTTGGCTGCAAAGAATATAATCAATCTGATTTCGGTGTTGAGCATCTGGGGATGTCCATGTGTAGAGTCTTCTCTTGTGTTGTTGGAAGAGGGTGTTTGCTATGACCAGTGTGTTCTCTTGGCAAAATTCTATTAGCCTTTGCCCTACTTAATTCCGTACCCCAAGGCAAAATTTGCCTGTTACTCCAGGTGTTTCTTGACTTCCTACTTTGCGTTGCAGTCTCCTATAATGAAAAGGACATCTTTTTTGGGTGTTAGTTCTAAAAGGTCTTGTAGGTCTTCATAGAACCGTTCAACTTCAGCTTCTTCAGTGTTACTGGTTGGGGCATAGGCTTGGATTACCATGATATTGAATGATTTGCCTTGGAAACGAACAGAGATCATTCTGTCGTTTTTGAGATTGCATGCAAGTACTGCATTTCAGACTCTTTTGTTGACCATGATGGCTACTCCATTTCTTCTAAGGGATTCCTGCCCACAGTAGTAGATATAATGGTCATCTGACGTTAAATTCACCCATTCCAGTCCATTTTAGTCCACTAATTCCTAGAATGTCGATGTTCACTCTTGCCATCTCCTGTTTGACCACTTCCAATTTGCCTTGATTCATGGACCTGACATTCCAGTTTCCTATGCAATATTGCTCTTTACAGCACTGGACCTTGCTTCTATGACTCATACTAGAGAAATACAAATCAAAAGTATGATGAGATACCACCTCACGCTAGTCAGAATGACTGTCATCAAAAATCTACAAACAATGAATCCTGGATAGGATGTAGAGAAAAGGAAACCCTCTTGCATTGCTGGTGGAAATGTAAGTTGATACAGCCACTATGGAAGATGGTATGTAGATTCCTTAAAAAACTAAGAATATAACCACCATATGACCCAGCAATCCCACTCCTAGGCATATACCCTGAGGAAATCAAAACTGAATAAGACACATGTAACCCAGTGTTCATTGCAGCACTATTTATAATAGATATAACATGGAAGCAACCTAGATGTCCATCAACAGATGAAGGGATAAAGCCTCTGTGGTACATATATACAATAGAATACTACTCAGACATAAAAAGAAACACATTTGAGTCAGTTCTAATAAGGTGAATATGGAATGATGCAGGGCAAAGGCTAATAGAATTTTGCCAAGAGAACGCACTGGTCATAGCAAACACCCTCTCCAACAACACAAGAGAAGACTCTACACATGGACATCCCCAGATGCTCAACACTGAAATCAGATTGATTATATTCTTTGCAGCCAAAAATGGACAAGCTCTATACAGTCAGCAAAAACAAGACTGGTAGCTGACTGTGGCTCAGATCATGAACTCCTTATTGCCAAATTCAGACTTAAATTGAAGAAAGTAGGGAAAACCACTAGACCATTCAGGTATGACCTAAATCAAATCCCTTATGATTATACAGTGGAAGTGAGAAATAGATTTAAGGGACTAGATCTGATAGAGTGCCTGATGAACTATGGATGGAAGTTCGTGACATTGTACAGGAGACAGGGATCAAGACCACCCCCATGGAAAAAAAAATGCAAAAAAGTAAAATGGCTGTCTGGAGAGGCCTTACAAATAGCTATGAAAAGAAGAGAAGTGAAAAGCAAAGGAGAAAAGGAAAGATATAAGCATCTGAATGCAGAGTTCCAAAGAATAGCAAGAAGAGATAAGAAAGCCTTCCTCAGTGATCAATGCAAAAAAAAAAAAAAAAATAGAGGAAAACAACAGAATGGGAAACCCTCAAGATCTCTTCATGAAAATTAGAGATACCAAGGGAACATTTCATGCAAAGATGGGCTCAATAAAGGACAGAAATGGTATGGACCTAACAGAAGCAGAAGATATTAAGAAGAGGTGGCAAGAATACACAGAAGAACTGTACAAAAAAGAGCTTCATGACCAAGATAATCACAATGGTATGATCACTCACCTAGAGCCAGACATCCTGGAATGTGAAGTCAAGTGGGCCTTAGAAAGCATCACTATGAACAAAGCTAGTGGAGGTGATGGAATTCCAGTTGAGCTATTTCAAATCCTGAAAGATGATGCTGTGAAAATGCTGTACTCAATATGCCAGAAAATTTGGAAAACTCAGCAGTGGCCACAGGACTGGAAAAGGTCAGTTATCATTTCAATCCCAAAGAAAGGCAATGCCAAAGAATGCTCAAACTACCGCACAATTGCACTCATCTCACATGCTAGTAAAGTAATGCTCAAAATTCTCCAAGCCAGGCTTCAGCAATACGTGAACCGTGAACTTCCAGATGTTCAAGCTGGTTTTAGAAAAGGCAGAGGACATTAACTACTTTTATATTAAAAATTAAAAAAAAAAAAAAAAGAAAAGGCAGAGGAACCAGAGATCAAATTGCCAACACCCGCTGGATCATCAAAAAAGCAAGAGAGTTCCAGAAAAACATCTATTTCTGCTTTATTGACTATGCCAAAGACTTTGACTGTGTGGATCACAATAAACTCTGGAAAATTCTGAAAGAGATGGAAATACCTGACCTGCCTCTTGAGAACCCTACATGCAGGTCAGGAAGCAAGAATTAGAACTGGACATGGAACAACAGACTGGTTCCAAATAGGAAAAGGAGTACATCAAGGTTGTATATTGTCACCCTGCTTATTTAACTTATATGCAGAGTACATCATGAAAAACACTGGGCTGGAAGAAGCACAAGCTGGAATCAGGATTGTTGGGATAAATATCAATAACCTTAGATATGCAGATGACACCACCCTTATGGCAGAAAGTGAAGAGGAACTAAAAAGCCTCTTGAGGAAAGTGAAAGAGGAGAGTGAAAAAGTTGGCTTAAACCTCAACATTCAGAAAACTAAGATCATGGCATCTGGTCCCATCACTACATGGGAAATATATGGGGAAACAGTGGAAACAGTGTAGACTTTATTTTTATGGGCTCCAAAATCACTGCAGATGGTGACTGCAGCCATGAAATTAAAAGACGCTTACTCCCTGGAAGGAAAATTATGACCAACCTAGATAGCATATCAAAAAGAAGAGACATTACTTTGCCCACAAAGGTTCGTCTAGTCAAGGCTATGGTGTTTCCTGTAGTCATGTATGGATGTGAGATTTGGACTGTGAAGAATGCCAAGTACCAAAGAATTGATGGTTTTGAACTGTGGTGTTGGAGAAGACTCTTGAGAGTCCCTTGGACTGCAAGGAGATCCAACCAGTCCATTCTAAGGGACATCAGCCCTGGGTGTTTGAAAGATGGCACTGAAGAATGTATTTTCAGGGCAGCAGTGGAGAAACAGATGCAGAAACCAGACCTAAGGACATGGGGGGAGGGGAGGATGGAGAGGTCAGATGTATGGTGAGAGTAACATGGAAATTTAGAATACCATATGTAAAATAAATTGGCAATGGGAATTTGCTGTGTGATGCAGGGAACTTAAACAGGGCCTCTGTGACAATCTAGAAGGTTGGGGTGTGGAGGGAGATGGAGGGGAGTTTTGGGAGGGAGGGGACATGGGTGTATCTATGGCTGATTCTTGTTGATGTATGACAGAAAACCACAGAATTCTGTAAAGCAAATATCTTTCAATTAAAAAAAAATTAAGTGGCAACAAAAAAACCCCACATAGCTATCAATAATTACCTTAAATGTTAGTGGACTAAATGCTCCAATCAAAAGACACAAGAGTGGCAGATGGGATTTAAAAAAAAGAAAACAAGAACCTTCAATAATTTTTTGATGACTGATTATTAAGAATAATATTTGCATATTATGAATGAATGAATGAATGAATATTTGAATAATATTCTTCCTTTGGCTCTTTGTTTCTATCATTCCTTCTCTATAATCAGAAAGCCCTTTCCAGCCTCCTCCTTTTCTTATCCGAATCAGTTGGATAATATCATCAGCTGATATTCAAATGAACTGTATCATATCACCCACCTTCTCCCACACCAGAAGACTCCTCAGTGTCTCCAAGTGAAAATAATTGCTCCCTCCTCAGAGCTCTCATCATTAGAAACTTTTGGTGTCTTACACACTAGTAACTCGAGTGCATGTCTCTTCTCCAGGAAAATGCTGAGTGTTTATTGAGGATTGTTCAGGGAGAATACTACAGGAGTCCTCCACAACAACACAGCTTTCTACAGGGAAAGGGCTCAAGAAGTGCCAAGCTAATCCAATCACCCATTTGTTCATTCACTTAACTATTTATTGAATCTCCACTAAGGCCCAGGCAGCTCTTGTAGGAATAAAATGGTGTACAAGACACAGTCTCTGTCTTTACAAAACCTACAGTAAACGACACAGAAGAATTAACCAGCAATCATGTTAGGGTGGTAGGTATTCTGGTAACGTGCAGCAAAGGGGCACCTATAGCAGGCTCACTGAATTCAGGAAGGGCTTCTTAGACAAAGTGGGTACTTAAGCAGAATCCTAAAGATGACTGTGGCTCAGATCATCAGCGTCTCATAGCAAAATTCAGGCTTAAACTAGAGAAAGTTGGGGAAACCACTAGGCTAGCCAGGTACAGTTTAAATCAAATCTCCTAAGAATATACAGTGGAGGTGACAAATAGATTCAAGGCATTAGATCTAGAAAACAGAGTGCCTGAAGAACTATGGACAGAGGTCTGTGGCACTGAACAGGAGGTAGCAAACAAAACCATCCCATAGCAACAAGGCAAAGGGGTTGTCTGAGGCTTTACAAATAGCTGAAGAAAGAAGAGAAGCTGAAGCTCCAATACTTTGGCTACCTGATGTGAACAGCTGACTCACTGGAAAAGACCCTGATGCTGGGAAAGACTGAAGACAGAAGATGAGGACAACAGAGGATGAGATGGATGGCATCACCAATGCAGTGAACATGAACTTGGGCAAACTCTGGGAGGTGGTGAGGGGTAGGGAAACCTGGCGTCCTGCAGTCCATGGGGCTGTGATGAGTAGGACATGACCAGGCAACTGAATAACAACAAAAATGAGTAGGAATTAACCTAGGCTCAGAAAGCAGATGGTGGCTCAGAGGTTAAAGCGTCTGCCTGCAAGATGGGAGACCTGGGTTCAATCCCTGGGTCGGGAAGATCCCCTGGAGAAGGGAATGGCAACCCACTCCAGTATTCTTGCCTGGAGGATCCCATGGACGGAGGAGCCTGGTAGGTTACATGCATGGGGTCGCAAAGAGTCGGACACGACTGAGCGACTTCACTCACTCACTCACTCAAGAAAGCAGAGGAAAAGCTTGTAAAAATGCTCAAAGGTGATCCAGAGAATAGCAGACTCGTGTGGTGGAGAGTAACTGGCAGGTGGAGGGGAGACCAGAGCTAGATTAAAGGCAAAGTGGGGAACTTCCCCCGGTAGTCCAGTGTGTAACACTCCAGGGGCCCAGGCTCGAATCCTGGTCAGAGAACTAGATCCCACATCCCGCAACTAAAGATCCTGTGTGTTGCAACTAAAGCCTGGCACAGCCACATAAATAAGTAAATATTAAAAAAACAAATAAAGGCGGAGGGAAACCACTGAATTGGAGAATTGCACGACTGGATTTGTATTTTAGAAAGTTCTGTTTTGTAGATAAGTTCAATTGTACCATATTTTTTAGGTTGCTCATATCAGCAATATCATGTAATACTTGTCTGTGTCTGACTTATTTCACTTAGTACGATAATCTCGAGGTCCATGCATGTTGCCCCAAATAGAAATAGACTCCCACACATAAAAAACAAACTTACGGTTACCAAAGCGGAAAGGTGGGGGCAGGGGTACATTGGACGTTTGGGACTGACGTATACACACTAATGTATTTAAAATATATAACAAAGAAGGGCCTACTGTATAGCACAGGGTACACTGCTCAATATTCTGGAACAATCTAAATGGGAAAAGAATTTGAAAAGCATAGATACATGTGAAAATAAAAAAAGTCAATTAGACCATTTTTTAAAAAAAGGAAGTTCCCTCTGGCTAGAAAAATGAAAGCACAAATAAATGAAAATAAAAGAGGACTTCCAGGTAGAACGTGAAAGTTACACTCCCTCACCTTGCATTTCTCCCTCTGTGTATATATTTCCTGAGACTTACCATTTGCCCCCAAGGTAAAGTGTATTGAGAATCTTGTCCTTTGGTCAATTTTTTTCTATGAGACTTTAATAGTCTTCTCAGGTTGTTTAGAATTAATGAGGCAAATGTCCTCAATCAAGAAGCAATTTAAGAACATGCTGCTAATTTCAATGAGTTCTGTAAATGAACTAATTTAATACCAGTTGACCTTTTTATTTAGGGAGAATGATTTGTGGCTGTATTTTCCTGATTTGTGCCTATAAGCCTTGGCAGTCTGAATGAGCATTTTGAGCCCAGGGGTAAACATTAATCATGGTACAAGGATGGTATATTTTCAAGTGGAGCATGGAACATTCACTTTAGTGAGTGGAGGCTTGTATTTTAAAAGGAAGGTCTTGACTGCTTTTATTAAAATAGAAAGCTTTAATAGAATAAAGAATACTATGTAACTGTCTCTGGATATCCTCAGGGGATTGGTTCCAGGGCCCCTGTGGATACCAAAATCCATGGGATGCTCAAGTCTCTTATACAAAATGGCATAGTATTTGCACATAGCCTATGCACATCCTCTCATATTTTAAATCATCTGTAGATCACTTATAATGCCTCATACAATGTAAATGCTATGTAAGTAGTTATCAGCATGTGGCAAATTGAAGTTTTGCTTTTTGGAACTTTCTGGATTCATCCTCCTCTGCCTCCCCCTCCCCCCACCAAGTATTTTTGATCCCAGGTTTGGTTGAATCCACTGTACTTCTTTGGTGATAATGAACAGGTAGACAAATGCTGAATCAGAGTATGAGATTTTAAACATATCCTAGAGATTTTGCTACCTTATCTTAAAAAAATTTTTTTTAACCTCTTTAGAGCTGGGATGGTACCAATTTCTTTTTTAATCCATTAGCATAAATGAAAATCTCACTTCCTGAATAAGACTCATGCACACTGATTGATACTTTAAGGATCCTGTCATTTCTTCTGTCTTTTACCACTTTGTCTAGCAAAGAGCCAATGATTCTGTAGAATTTTCTCTGAGATTAAGCTATCTGTAGGAATGTATCTTTTACTGATGAGTTTTGTATGAAGGGCTTTGCCTTAAGCCAGCAAATCTGCAGATCTATAAGCAATGAGAACATTTGACAATACCATCATACCAATAAAAGGAGGAAATATTATTTCTGCCACTGAAGCAGTTCCCATTTAATGGGAAGTATTGTTATAAGTGTGGTTTAGCGCTGTCGAATTCAGGCTGAATCAGCAGCTTTCAAGCCCCTGGTAGACTCAGTCTCTTGCGAGGGAAAGCAGAATTGAACTGAAAAACATCAGGATGAGGTAGAATTTCTTTGAAAAGAGGTAAAAAGCACTAGCCATAACGAAAAGAGTTAATAAAATGACTACATTAACATTATGAACTCCTATTCATAAAAGGATACCATCAATAGAGCAAAAGACAAGACTCGGCAAAAAAGAATACTGGTGAGGGGAACAAGATGGTGGAGGAGTAAGTGGACATGGAGTACATCTCTCTCCATGGATACATAAGTAATACACCTTCAGACACAGAAGTGCATGCAGAACACCAGGGCAGGAGAGCAGACAGGAGTATTTGACCAGTGGAAAAGAATGTATCAGTTCAGTTCAGTCGTTCAGTCGTGTCCGACTCTTTGCGACCCCATGAATCGCAGCACGCCAGACCTCCCTGTCCATCACCAACTCCCAGAGTTCATCCAGACTCATGTCCATCAAGTCAGTGATGCCATCCAGCCATCTCATCCTCTGTCGTCCCCTTCTCCTCCTGCCCCCAATCCCTCCCAGCATCAGAGTCTTTTCCAATGAGTCAACTCTTCGCATGAGGTGGCCAAAGTACTGGAGTTTCAGCTTTAGTATCATTCCTTCCAAAGAAATCCCAGGGCTGATCTCCTTCAGAATGGACTGGTTGGATCTCCTTGCAGTCCAAGGGACTCTCAAGAGTCTTTTCCAACACCACAGGTCAAAACCATCAATTCTTCGGTGCTCAGCCTTCTTCACACTCCAACTCTCACATCCATACATGACTACAGGAAAAACCATAGCCTTGACTAGATGGACCTTTGTTGGCAAATTAATGTCTCTGCTTTTGAATATGCTATCTACGTTGGTCATAACTTTCCTTCCAAGGAGTAAGCGTCTTTTAATTTCATGGCTGCAGTCACCATCTGCAGTGATTTTGGAGCCAAAAAAAAATAAAGTCTGACACTGTTTCCACTGTTTCCCCATCTATTTCCCATAAAGTGATGGGACCAGATGCCATGATCTTTGTTTTCTGAATGTTGAGCTTTAAGCCAACTCTTTCACTCTCCACTTTCACTGTCATCAAGAGGCTTTTTAGTTCCTCTTCACTTTCTGCCATAAGGGTGGAGGCATCTGCGTATCTGAGGTTATTGATATTTCTCCCGGCAATCTTGATTCCAGCTTGTGTTTCTTCCAGCCCAGCATTTCTCATGATGTACTCTGCATATAAGTTAAATAAGCAGGGTGACAATGTACAGCCTTGACGTCCTCCTTTTCCTATTTGGAACCAGTCTGTTGTGACCCGCGCAAAACTCGATAGGACAAGGAACTAGAGGGAAAAACAGGAGTCTTAGTAGGACTGGACCTGCCCTCAGCGGGCAGGGGAACTGAACCAGGGGTGCAGTCCCCACATGAGGGCAATTGTCTGAGTCAGAGGAGAAACATTTAAGGCTGGGAGTAAAACAGCTGATCTGTGTCAGCCTGAAAGAATGAGCATCAGACAGTCCTTGCCACAGCCATGCATATGCTGGACAGGGATGCAGGTCCCTTGAAAGGCGCAGCAGCTGGGAGCTGGAAATTAGGGATTGTGGAGTAATCCCAGGGCGAGGGCTGCTGTTGACTGTGGAGAGATGGATCAAGGGGATGTGAGGAAGGAGACCGTGGTGAGAAATGCCTGTGGAGGAAAGCCAGGCAGCCATGGAAGCAAGGCAATACTGCTGAGTTACGCGTAGGGGGTGGAGCCATCACCATAGCCTCTCTCTCCCCACACGCCAGCATCTGCAGCTGAACAATAGAGAGGCTGATGCATCAAAGGCCTGACTCACTGAACTGCAGAGTACCCCACTCAGGGTGCCTCTTTAAGTGCCTGACTCACTGATCTACAGAGTAGACCCCAGGCAAGGGAGCCATCTAAGTGCCTGAAAGGCAGAGCTACAGAGAAAGCCAAAGAAGTCTTCTGATCCCCAGCTACAAGAGGCTTGAAAAAAGACTCAGATAGGACCATAACTCCTGGGGCAGAGGCAGTCCATGTTCCTGCACACTTTGCGCCGCCACAAGCCAAGCAGCTGCACCACACTCATGCTCAACTGTCACTGGGGCAGAGCTGCCACAGGCAAAAAAATATCTTGCATCTATGCATGCAAGGTTGCTTCGATTGTGTCCAACTCTTTCCAACATTGTAGACTATGGCCTGCCAGGCTTCTCTGCCAGGGGGTTTCTCCAGGCAAGAATACTGGAGTGTACAGGCCAATACTGGTTGCCATACCTTTCTAGAGCACTATATTTCATGCTGCCCTGGCTGCCAACTCCCCTGAGTACCTGGTGCTGCCAGAATCCCTGTGACCCAAGCAGCTGCACCACATCCACACCTGGCCCTCACTGGGGTAGACCCAAGTCCTCCAGGGCAGCCTCAGGAGCAAACCCCAGTGGACTACCCACATAGAGAGGTGGAAATAAAACCGCAATTGAAACCCAGGAGCAGTGTGGCTAAGGAAGACCCAAAACCTTCCCACCGGCTGTACAAGCTGTAGATTAAATCCACACAATCAACTAGGCAGACTCTGTATCTATGGAATATATAAAAGGACATTGAGAGCTCCCACAAAAGAAAACACACTAGTTTTGATAGCTGTGGACATTGGGGGCAAGAACACACAGGAGTAGGAGCAGATTAGAATCTGAGCTGCCCCCACAGCAGGTCCTGAGACCAGCACAGTGTTGGAGGGCATCCTAGGGAGATGAGGTGGACTGACTCCCAGCGAGGGAAAGGACGCTGACACCAGTGACTCAAGAAAAACATTTATTCTTCTTACGTTTTCACTTGTTCTATAGATTCTTTTGGATTTCTTTTTTCTTTTTCTTTATCCCCTTTGTTGTAGTTGTCAATTTTATTGGCACTATGAAATCTAATTAAGCTTTTGAAGCTTTTTTTTCCCCCCTCGGTCACACTTTTTATTGTTGTTATAAACCTCTGCCTCTACATTGGGCTTTTGCAGTTCTGCAGAGTTTTCCTTTTTATTTTTCCTCTCTCTTTTTTGATTTTTTTTAAACCTATTATTATGTTTTCTACATTTATTCCTTTGTTTGCTTTTCCTTCTATTCTTTTCCCCTTGTAGTTAATCTTTAATGTATATAAATCTTCTTTATATATCTCTATTTAACTTGGCATATCTATTCTTTCCTTCTTTCCTTTCCTGTCAATATATTTGTTAGTTTTGTTTTCATTGCTTTATCCCCAACTGGCACCTTTCTTTAGTTCTGTTTTCCAGTTTGTGCTTTAGTTAGTTTTGTTCTTAACTAGTAGATACAATTTTTGGTTTCCTTTGTTTGGCAGGTCAATCTATTGTACTTTATTTTTGTTGGACTGTTTTGCTTTTGCTTATGGGTGTATATGTATATGTGTATATTCAATAATACTTTTTATTGTTGTTATAAATATCTGCCTCTATGTTGGGCTTTGCAGTTCTATGGAATTTACCTTTCTTTTCTCTTTTTTTAATTTTTTAAATCTATTATTATTTTTTCTATATTTATCCCTTTGTTTGCTTTTCCTACTGTTCTTTTCCCCTTGCAGTTAATCTTTAATGTATATAATATATACATATATGTATATGTGTATATTCCATTTTTCAAATTATATTTTGCCTGATTTTGTAACTGCCATTTGTCTGGGGTTCAACTTTGGTTTCTTGTTTTCGAGTATTTGTTTTAATCTCACTTAATGCCTTTTTTTGGGCTCCAAAATCACTGCAGATGGTGATTGCAGCCATGAAATTAAAAGATGCTTACTCCTTGGAAGGAAAGTTATGACCAACCTAGATAGCATATTCAAAAGCAGAGATATTACTTTGCCAACAAAGGTCTGTCTAGTCAAGGCTATGGTTTTTCCAGTGGTCATGTATGGATGTGAGAGTGGACTGTGAAGAAAGCTGAGTGCCGAAGAATTGTTGCTTTTTTTTTTTTTTTTTAGAATTGTTGCTTTTGAACTGTGGTGTTGCAGAAGACTCTTGAGAGTCCTTTGGACTACAAGGAGATCCAACCAGTCCATTCTGAAGGAGATCAGTCCTGAGTGTTCTTTGGAAGGAATGATGCTAAAGCTGAAACTCCAGTACTTGGCCACCTCATGAGAAGAGTTGACTCATTGGAAAAGACCCTGATGCTGGGAGGTATTGGGGGCAGGCAGAGAAGGGGACGATAGAGGATGAGATGGCTGGATGGTATCACTGACTCGATGGACATGAGTTTGAGTAAACTTCAGGAGTTGGTGATGGACAGGGAGGCCTGGCACGCTGCAATTCATGGGGTCGCAAAGAGTCGGACACGACTGAGTGAGTGAACTGAACTGAACTGAACTGATGGCAAACATTATTCTCAATGGTGAAAAAAATGAAAGCACTCCCCCTAAGATCAGGAACAATACAAGGATGTCCACTTTCACCACTATTATTCAACATAGTTCTCGAAGTCCTAGCTACAGCAAATAGAAAAGAAAAAGAAAGAAAAGGAATCCAGATCAAAAATGAAGAAGTAAAGCTCTCATTGTTTGCAAATGACATGACACTGTACATAGGAAACCCTAAAGATAGTATCAGAAAATTACTAGAGCTAATAAGTGAATTTAGCAAAGTTACAGGATACAAAATCAAAACACAGAAATCACTTGCATTTCTATATACTAACAATGAAAAATCAGAAAGAGAAATTAAGGAATCAATCCCATTCACCACTGCAACAAAAGAATTAAATATCTAGGAATAAACTTACCTAAGGAGACAAAAGAACTGTACACAGAAAATTATAAGACACTAATGAAAGAAATCAAAGACAATATAAAGAGATGGAGAGATACTCCATGTTCCTGGTTAGGAAGAATCAATATTGTGAAAATGACTATACTACCAAATGCAATCTACAGATTCAATGCAATCCTTATCAAATTACCAACGACATTTTTCACAGAACTAGAACAAAAAATTTCACAATTCATATGGAAACACAAAAGACCCCGGATAGTCAAAGCAGTCTTGTGAAAGAAGTCTTGAGAAGAAAGCTGGAGGAATCAACCTTCCTGACTTCAGATTATACTACAAAGCTACAGTCATCAAGACAGTATGGTACTTGCCCTAAAACAGCAATATAGACCAACAGAACAAGATAGAAAGTCCAGAAATAAACCCATGCATCTATGGGTAACTTATTTTTGACAAAGGAGGCAAGAATATACAATGGAGCAAAGAGAGCCTCTTCAGTAAATGGTGCTGGGAAAACTGGACAGCTACATGTAAAAGAATGAAATTAGAACACTGCCTAACACCATACACAAAGATAAATTCAAAATGGATTAAAGACCTAAATGTAAGACCAGAAACTGTAAAACTCTTAGAGGAAAACATAGGCAGAACACTCGATGACATAAAGTAAGATCCTCTATGACCCACCTCCTTAAGTAATGGAAATAAAAACAAAAGTAAACAAGTGGGATGTGATTAAACCTAAAACCTTTTGCATAGCAAAGGAAACTATAAGCAAGGTGAAAAGACAGCCCTCAGAATGGGAGAAAATAATAGCAAATGAAACAACTGACCAAGGATTAATTTCCAAAATATACAAGCAGCTCATACAACCCAATACCAGAAAAACAAACAACCCAATCAAAAAGTGGGAAAAAGATCTAAACAGACATTTCTCCAAAGAAGACAGACAGATGGCTAACAAACACATGAAAAGATGCTCAACGTCACTCATTATTAGAGAAATGCAGATCAAGACTACAATAAGATATCACCTTACACCAGTCAGAACGACCATCATCAAAAAGTCTACAAACAATAAATGCTGGAGAGGGTGTGGAGAAAAGGGAATGCTCTTGCACTGTTGGTGGGAATGTAAATTGATACAGCCACTATAGAAGACAGTATGAAGAGTCCTTAAAAAAGTAGGAATAAAATCACCATATGACATAGCAATCTCACTTGTAGGCATACACCTTGAGGAAACCAAAATTTAAAAAGACACATGCATCCCATTGTTCATTGCAGCACTATTTACAATAGCTGGATCATGGAAGCAACCTAGATGTCCATCAACAGATGAATGGAAGAAGAAGTTGTGGTACATATACACAATGGAATATTATTCAGCTATAAAAAGGAACAGTTTTGAGTCAGTTCTATCATGAGGTGGATGAACCCAGAACCTATTACACAGAGTTAGTAATTCAGAAAGATAAACATCATATTCTAACACATACATTCAGAATCTAGAAAAATGGTACTGAAGAATTACTTACAGGGCAGCAATGGAGAAACAAACATAGAGAATAGACTTATGGACATGGCGAGAGGGGAGGAGAGGGTGAGATGTATGGAGAGAGTAACAGGGAAACTTACACTGCTTTATGTAAAATAGATAGCCAATGGGAATCTGCTGTATGGCTCAGGAAACTCAAACGGGGGCTCTGTATCAACCTAGAGGGTTGGGATGGAGAGGGAGATGGGAGGGAAGTTCAAAAGGAAGGGGATATATGTATACCTATGGCTGCTTCCTGTTGAGGTTTGACAGAAAACAACAAAATTCTGTAAAGCAATTATACTTAAACTAAAAAAAAAAAAAAAAAAGAATTTTGGCTACACCCATAACTACCAAAGGGCTTGTATCAAGAATAAAAACAGAAATTCTGCCATATTGTAGAAAAATGGCCAAAAAGTTTGAGTAAGCATTTTGGGAAAGAGAAAAATCCAGTGGTCAGTAATATTTGAGAAGGAGTTCATATCCCCAAGCCATCAAGGCATTGCAAATTAAACTATTAGATGTCATTATGTGCCCACCAGATTGGCACAAACTAACAAATTGAACAATATCATCTTGTTTGGCCCAAACCAAGAGAAACAGGAACTCGTGCTGCTGGTAGGAGTACAACTGTTAGAACAACATTGAAAAACAACTTGGCATCACCTAGGAAAGCTGAAGATACGTGTAGCCTGTGACTCAGGATTTCCACCCCAAAGTGAGAAAGTCATGCACATAGATTTGCTCATATGTTGCTTCAGTTACAAAATCTGGAAGAGAGCTGTGTTTTGTTTCATTTGGATGTGAGAGAGTCTGGAGCAAATGTAGGGTACAGAATTAGGGAGGGAATAAAGGGACTTGTGCACAAAGAGATAGAAAGAAGGAGAGAGTGGAGGAAAGACGACAGGAAAGACAGAGAGAAGAAAGGAAGGAAGGATGGACAGAAGAGGGCAGGACGGGATGTGTAGGAAGGGACCTTGTTTGTGAGGCTCTTTGCAAAATGAACTCTCCTTGAAGAAATGGAAAATTGTTTTGATTTTGATGATCTGCAAACCAGATGATTTTCTTTCATTTTTATGAGCTACTACCTGGACTAAAGAAACCATTTCTTAAATTAGATGCTGTGGTCTTTTTTTTTTTTTTTTTAAATTGAACCATAGTTGATTTACAGTGTTTCAGGTGTTCAGAAAAAATGATTCATATATGTATATTTTTTCAGATTCTTTTTCATTATAGGTTATTATAAGATACTGAATATAGTTCCCTGTGCTATGCTGTAGGTCCTTGTTGTGTATCTATTTTATATATACTAATGTGTATCTCTTAATCCCAAATTCCCAGTTTATCTCTCCGCCACCCCTTCCCCTTTGGTAACCATAAGGGTTTTTGTTTTTTAATGTCTGTGAGTCTGTTTTGTGAATAAGATCATTTTTCAGGGGGCTTCCTAAATGGCACAGTGGTAATGAATCCACTTGCCAGTGCAGGAAATGAAAGAGACATGGGTTCAATCCCAGGGTCAGGAAGATCCCCTGGAGTTGGAAATGACAACCCACTCCAGTATTCTTGCCTGGGAAATTCCATGCACAGAGGAGCCAGCGGGCTACAGTCCATGGGGTCACAAAAGAGTGAGACTCGACTGTGACGCTGAGCACACACACACACACACTCACACATCGTTGTTTAGATTCCACAGATGCTGTGACCTTATAAGCTAATGTTGCCCCAAATCTGGGAAAGAATAGATGGAACCCTCATCCATCTTGGATTATAGGAAAAGAAACGCCATTGTTTATTTAACACCTAGGGTCTCTGCATGGTACAAAACCCTCTACATGTAAAAATCTGATTTAATCACTGTATTATATTATATAAATTCTCAACACAACTCCAAATTTAACTCTAAACCTAAACTCTGTAAACTGTTATCCTTATTTTACAAAAACATACAGTTATGAAAGGCAAGTTGTCCAGATTATAAAATTTGTAGGAGATACAGCTGGAATTCAAATTCAGGTTCATGGTTCCTAAATAAAACATACAAGTGTGTACACAGACTTTCTGCCTTTGAGCTAGAGACCAAGGTCATATGTTAAAGAGAAACTGAGCTGAAACCCTTTAAAATCCAGCACTGTGGCCTCCCGCCCCCAACCCCCCAAAAATCAGAAAAATGTCTTTTCTTGTTTGTTTCTCACTAAAGTAATATCTCTTAGGCTCTACCACCCCTGCCCTCTCTTCTGTTTAGTGATTTTGGGGGAAATGCACTCTTCTGCCATGGAGAATAAGGAAAATGAAGGAGCACCTTGTTTTGCCCTGTCTCCCTTTTCTATGGGTTTTCCTTTCATTCTACTACCTTCTCGGGTGGTTCTCCAGGTGGGGCAGAAGCACAGGAGGAATGCATCATTATCAAGGTGAGATCCTTACCTTCAGGCACTGAGGTTACTTACTCAAAGGTAAAGGCTTCCCAGGTGGCGCTAGTGGTAAAGAACCCACCTCCAATGCACAAGATGTGAAACACGCTGGCTCAACCCTAGGATCAGGAAGATCCCTAGGAGGAGGGCATGGCAACCCACTCCAGTATTCTTGCCTAGAGAATTCCATGGACAGAGGAGCCTGGTGGGCTACAGTCCGTGAGGTCACAAGGAGTTGGACACTACATGAGCACACATGCGTGTATATCTATACCTCCAAAATATGTATAAACATATATCTCCTGAATGTATATAAAGACATACATCCTAGATAGATATACCCTTATCATAAATATGTTTGTATATATGTATCTATATCTATGTATCTGTTAGAGCCCCAGAATCTTCTTCACTTCTACCCGTGACTTCTGGGTTGGCTTTTCCAATTTTATTAGTTTCTTCTTGGCCCTACATGTACTTTCAGATCAGATCAGTCACTCAGTCATGTCCGACTCCTTGCACCCCCATGAATCACAGCACGCCAGGCCTCCCTGTCCATCACCAACTCCCGGAGTTCACTCAGACTCACGTCCATCGAGTCAGTGATGCCATCCAGCCATCTCATCCTCTGTCGTCCCCTTCTCCTCCTGCCCCCAATCCCTCCCAGCATCAGAGTCTTTTCCAACGAGTCAACTCTTCGCATGAGGTGGCCAAAGTACTGGAGTTTCAGCTTTAGCATCATTCCTTCCAAAGAAATCCCAGGGCTGATCTCCTTCAGAATGGACTGGTTGGATCTCCTTGCAGTCCAAGGACTCTCAAGAGTCTTCTCCAACACCACAGTTCAAAACCATCAATTCTTCGGCCCTCAGCTTTCTTCACAGTCAACTCTCACATCCATACATGAACACAGGAAAAACCATAGCCTTGACTAGATGAACCTTTGTTGGCAAAGTAATGTCTCTGCTTTTGAATATGCTATCTAGGTTGGTCATAACTTTCCTTCCAAGGAGTAACCGTCTTTTAATTTCATGGCTGCAGTCACCACCTGTAGTGATTTTGGAGCCCAGAAAAATAAAGTCTGACACTGTTTCCACTGTTTCCCCATTTATTTCCCCATGAAGTGGTGGGACCGGATGCCATGATCTTCGTTTTCTGAATGTTGAGCTTTAAGCCAACTTTTTCACTCTCCTCTTTCACTTTCATCAAGAGGCTTTTGAGTTCCTCTTCACTTTCTGCCATAAGGGTGGTGTCATCTGCATATCTGAGGTTATTGAGATTTCTCCCGGCAATCTTGATTTCAGCTTGTGTTTCTTCCAGTCCAGCGTTTCTCATGATGCACTCTGCATATAAGTTAAATAAACAGGGTGACAATATACAGCCTTGACGTACTCCTTTTCCTATTTGGAACCAGCCTGTTATTCCAAGTCCAGTTCTAACTGTTGCTTCCTGACCTGCATACAAATTTCTCAAGAGGCAGGTCAGGTGGCCTGGTATTCCCATCTCTTTCAGAATTGTCCACAGTTTATTGTGATCCACATAGTCAAAGGCTTTGGCATAGTCAATAAAGCAGAAATAGATGTTTTTCTGGAACTCTCTTGCTTTTTCTATGATCCAGCGGATGTTGGCAACATGTACTTTACACACCCTATAACCACAACAAACCCTATATTTGGCCACAGTTCTCTGATGCCAGGCTGGAACCCATAGCCCCTGGTGGGGGATGACTTCTGTCTCTGTCAGTTGATGAAATCCTATCCTCACCTGTGTCAAACATCCAGAAGAAAAAAAATTTTTTTTCTTGCTTTAATGTAAACATATCAACAAGTTCATTGGATGCACCAAATTTGCTCTTTTACCCATATTCTCTCATCCCGAACTCGTACAAAACCCTGCGCTAGATCTTAGCAAGGTAGAGATACAGGAAAGACAACGTTCTCTGCCTTCTTTTAAGCACTCAGAAGGGGAGGTGACTAAGGCATTTTTGACACTAGGTTAAGCAGATGAACACAGGAAGGAAGACCTTTGCACGCCAAAGGTCAACTTTGGGAAAGATGAAAAATTTACGTGCTGATCACCACTTTAATTGCCTCCAAATTTTTTTCTTTTCCTTCTGGCAATTCATCTATCTTTAAAGTAACACATGTCACTCAAACTAAAAGCAGTAATGGTCCTCAACGTCAGAAAGTTGGTAGCAACATCTTTTTTTTTTTGGCCGCCATTAATGCACAGCGTGAAGTGAAGTCAAAGTGTTAGTCGCTCTGTCCTGTCTGACTCTTTGTGACCCCATGGACTGTAGCCCACCCAGCTCCTCGGTCCATGAGTTTCTCCAGGCAAGAATACTGGAGAGGGTTGCCACTTCCTTCTCCAGGAGATCTTCCTGACCCTGGGATTGAACCTGGGTCTCCTGCATTTCAGGCAGATTCTTTACCGTCTGAGTCACCAGGGAAGCCCACTGCACAGCATGCAGGATCTTAATTCCCTGAGCAGGGAATAAAACACGTGTCCCCTGCATTGGAAGCACAGAGTCTTAACCACTACTGCTACTGCTAAGTCACTTCAGTCGTGTCCAACTCTGTGCAATCCCATAGACGGCAGCCTACCAGGCTCTCCCGTCCCTGGGATTCTCCAGGCAAGAACACTGGATGGCCAGAAAGTTCCCATTTATTTGTATTTTTGTTTTGTTTTCTTGCAACATAATTTTAAGTACTTGATACAACCAAGGAAAATGTACATACCAGTGAAATCTAGTGCATGCCCTTTATCAAGAAGTGTGTACCACGTGGGTTATCTGAAGACCTGTTTTACTCCCTCAGTAGCATGAATGGAAACTTTTTGGGATAATCCATCTAGCCCCCCTGTCTTAATAAGCTCCAATTTTTCTCCTACTCAGCAGGAGAAATATCTCAGTTCCTTGCGCTCACCCATCTTAAGCAAAGTGTCACAAGCGCATGTAGCCCAGAGTTCTTAACATATAGAGCAAAAGGCAGAGGAGAGCATAGGCATATAAAAATGAAAAGTATAGAGCCTGTTTTGTTCCAGGATCTTCAGGCTTGAGGCCTGACACTGAACTTTCTTTGAATGGTGATTTCAAAAAGAAGATGGAAAATACTGGTGACTTTATTATTTTATTTTAACCCATATTTAAAGTCAAGATTTCCAAGGTTCAAGTGATTTTTATTCCCTCAAATTCTTTTTTTTCTCTTTTCCTCACTACTTCTAGCCCTGAACTTGATCTCTACATGTCTCATTGGTCTACGTTAGCCAGATAGAAAGAGTAATATCCAGTTTTTTTTTATTTCCAAAGGAAATTGTTATAACTATCAATGATGTAATAGAATTATATCAATAAACTAATACACTGAATTCTTTATGAAAAAAACAATACATGCAATCTTTGCTTTTCTATAGATTTAAATGTGGATGATATGCTTATCTAGAAATGCTTACAACACACTTATATTTAGTATTTATTGCAGCATCCTGTCCTTTTTTTTTTTTTTTAACATGGGGGATAAACTAAGTGAACGCTTGGCTGTGGAAGGCCACCTGGTGTCAATGGAGAGTAACTACGGGCTTCTGTGGAAGTTCAGGAAATGTGCTTCCCGCCTCATTGAACTTCTTGGTGTGTGTTTTGCAAAAGGCTCTACATATCCAGACAACTCTGTTCAGCCTGTCTTTGCTTATCTCTGTAAACTGGAGGCAGCGATAGTACCCTTTTGGTGTTTTTTTCCCCATTATATTATGGTAACATTTTTATAGGATTTAAATTGCATTCAGAATGCTTGAACGACCGTTTCACTATGGATATATCTGATGATTAGAGATTTTATTAGAAGTTCTGACTCAGAAGACTCTAGTAAGTTGTTCCCTTTCTCCCCTCCCCACGCCCTTGTGTTCTTCCCTTCTGTCCCACCTTGTGGAACTCAGAAATGTCTTGACCTCTTCCAACTCCTTTTGCAAAAAAGTAAGGCCTTGGTGATTTAAAAGGAACAAAGTGTCTGCTTTTTCCAGTGATGAAACAAACTTGTGGGAGATAAGTCGCAGGCGCCAATATCATAGTTATTTTTCATATTTTAATATGGTCAATATGGTAGACATACAACAGAGAAAAGAAAGTCACCCTTCAACCTTGGTGAAAAGTTTTAAAAATAAACATTTCAGAAATGGTAATGGTAGAACTTACCATATTCTGTTGTTTAAAGCGGGGGCGAATGGACTCATTCGGTTGCTCTCACCGTCTCAATTGTTTGCTTAGAAACCCAAAAGGACTCACTCTAGATAGATTTCCATACAGAAGTAACTCAATTTAAATGGACCTGAAATTAACGTTGTTCCCTTTGTCCATTTCCTTCTCTTGTGTGGTATAAGGGATGATGTTGTCAATGAGTCCTTCGGTTTTGGGAAATAACTTTTGTCACCTAAACTATTCTTTGCAGTGCTTTATGGTTCTCGATGATGAATAGTGAAAGGATCTTGGAGATGCCTAATTAGAAGGCACTAGGTTCGAGGGCTTCCTCTTCTGTTCTTTGTCCTCCTGTGGAGGGTTCTGGAAATGTGAGTGGGTCCATTTTCTGTGAATACTCTAAGATACTGTAAACTTTCAATACTCTTTTTAGGGACAGACAACATTTCGTGAGAATCAAGGGCCTGACCTCGCCCTTTTTGGGTGATCTCATATTTCTTAATGCCTCAGATGAATCAGAAGAGAAAATGGGAAGTGAGAAAATGATAAAAAAATATTTTTTTAAAAAAATTGTGTCTACTCTCTAATGGCTGATGCTGCTAGAAGTGAAGCATTTTGCTTTGAAAATGGATGGGATGCTTTCTGCCTTGCTGGAATGTCAGGAAGTGTAATTCATTAGTGGTTTGAAAAGTGCTTTGAGCTAATGGAATAAAAGGCACTGAAAAAACTCAGACTAATATTATTAAAAATGAAAAATTGCAACAGAGAAACAGATTTCCCCCACAACACAGACATCAATATTGCGTCTACTATTACCCAGACAACCAGTTTGAGAAGGGAAAACTCCACTCATCTGGACATTTCATCCACACGTCTTGACCAATTTGACTGATATTATTTTCCTACTGAATTGTATAAACTCAGCTATTCTCTGAGAGCTTAGAGTCTAGATCCTATTTAGGGAGCAAAAATACAATAGTATTCTTAGGTATTTCAATTGAGTATTAAAATCTATACATATTATTTAGTATACTTCCTCATTTACACTACTTGTTTTTGTCTTCCTTCAGTGATTCTACCTTAACATTTAAGATCCCATATATTCCCCACACCTTTCCCCATACAACTCTGGAAAATCATATTTCAAATCAATGTCTATCCTCATCTTTAGAGATTGTTGCCTTTGTTATACTGCCACAGTAATTAAGATGGGATATTCTGAAGTAAATTTAATGGATGGCAAGCATTTGTGCAGGTTTCTGAGAATATGAGGCTTCTTATTGCTTTGTTCACATTTAGTTTTCCCATAGTAATGTTGGGCTGGGAATTAATGAACACAATTAGGGCTCTCTTTTGATACGGCAAACCTTTGAAACTCTTCATTATTGTGTTAACAGAACCTTGCTAATTTTCTCCTAAATGAATGCATTCCTGTTGCGATGTAGATTCTATTTTATAATGCAATTCATTAGGTTTTCACTTTTCTCCGTTTGTTTGTTGATTTCAGTTCATGGTATCATTCAGGTGAGTAATAATCTAGAAAAACTTTCAATACTCTTTTTTTAGGGAAGGAGTATAATTTATCTTAATGATAATTGTTTACCACTGCATCTTTCTTTTAATGTATCATTCAAATGCAAAGACCAAACAAATTAATAGGTATTTTTAAATGCACCTTCGTAGGTCCTTTTGAAGCAGTAAAGATGGTCCTAAGGCTTTCCTTCCTTTTAAACTTCGTGTCCTCTGTCAAGACTTTGAACACAACTCATATTTTGTCGTTACTTTGTAATGCAATGGAAACTGCCGGCAGCAACCAGAGAAAGTGAACATTAGGAAACAGAGACATATATTATGTTGATGCTTCTAGCCTAATTACTAAATAACTCTACATGGGGAACGGAAGGGAGCATAGGTTAAGTGTTTGCCTTTCAATAAATTTTAAACTTAGTGAACTACTCCAAGCTTTAGTGCAAAAGAAGAGTTGGCTCATGCTAATTCACAAATATGTATGTTAGCAGTATTATTTTATTATATTTCTTGGCTGCAGAGAGGGAAGCTCTTTCTCATTAATAGCACTGAAAATTGGAATTGGAGTGAACTCAGGAAATGAAAGACAGCTTATCTTTTCCTTTCTAAGGTGATGCATGAAATTTAACCCTTGAAAGAGATATTTCCTTTGCTCTCATCTCACTCTAAATTTTTTTTTTCCACATAGCTCAGTAGGCATGTGTGATCTTAGTTCACCAATTAGGGATCAAACCTGTGTCCCCTGCATCAGAAGTGTGGAGCCTTAACCATTGGAACACCAGGGAAGTCCTTTCACTCTTGAATTTTTAAAAAATTCTGTTATTTACTCATTGGTCATTTTCATTCCTTCCTTATTTCTTCTCTCACTTTGTCTTCCTTCCTCTCTCCCTCCCATCTTTTCTTCTTGGGTAAGGAAAAATAAAATACAGCCAAATTTTCTGCCAGATGAGAACCACATAAATGCAGAAGGTCAAAACTACCAAGTTCAGACCTTGACAATGCTTTGCAAGGCTTTCAAACAGCTCAGTTTTGTGTGTGTATATGTGAGTGTCCATCCATTTTAAACAGCTTTAATGTCTCAGGATCTCTTTTGCCTAATCAAATTGGAGTTTGGTCTAATAGAAAAGTCTGCAGAGGATTAAGTTTAATGCACTATAATAGGTAACTGAAATTTTGTTAGTGCACATTTTATAAATGTGACTCTTAGTAAGGACACAGAAAATTAGGTTTATAAGCATCTTGGAATGTTTCTGATGGCCTTTTTGCATCCTTCCTTTTACATGGTGATCTCCAAAGAGACCATATGAATGTTGGAAATACCAAGAGAAGAGTCAGAGAGAGGAGGAAGTGAGAGAGACCTTAAAGCCAGGTGTTTGGAAACCATTGTTTTAAGAGGCTGATGGAGAGATTAAATTGAATTGATTTACACAACAATTGGATACAGAGTACCAAGTAAAATGTCAAATGCAAAGGAAGAATTACAAAATCTGTAAGCGCAATAATTATGCAAAAGAGTAGTAATGGTTTTCACAGCAAGGGGCTAAGTGTGTCTGACTTTAGCTTATTTACCTCTGTAGCAGAACAGAAATTAAGGACCAGGAAGGAAGCCTGTCTCCTGATATTGTATTTGAGGACCCAAGATACCTGTTACTGTCAGTGAGGAAAGAAGCCAACAGGCTTATGGAAATACATACAATGACTACCCCAATGTGCTTAGAGTTTACACTTTTCAGAGTACTTTCACCTCCATATTTTTAATTAATGTCCCCAATTATTTTGAAATGCAGGCGATGCTGGTATCCCATTTTAAGAGATGGGAATACTAACATCTAGCAAAATCATTTAAACAAGGGCAATTTTCATCCATTTCACTAACACAACTGGGTAACTATCTTACTCAACCTACATTCATTTACTGCTCATAAATTTGAAGTTTATGCCTAGGCAATGGTAACCACTGTTGATTTCAGAGTAGAGAAATAAGATCAGAATTGTATTTAGGGAAATATCCACAGTGGGTATATAACAGAGGAGGTGGGGTGGTCCCCAGGAAGGACGGGGGATTGAATTAGTGGGATATTGGATGAAGAGAAAAGAATGGTTTTGATGGTAAATGAGAAATCTCAAAAGTGCTGGAGAAGAACCTGCTTGAGACATGGAAGGGCTTGGCCCTGGGAACTGTAGGGTGAACTCCCTCAACAGTGGCAGAAAGAAGTTGGTTGGTTTTATAGGCATCTTCATTTCTCAAACTCATTTTTCATAAGTTTGGAGAGTAATTACACGAGTAATTGCCATGATGGAATCTGAACTCTTTTCCTCCAGAAACAAATCATCCTGGCAATGGAGTAACTACTTTACTAAAGTCTATTTTTTACTAATTTGAAGTCTGTGATCACTTGAAGAGGGTCTGCTAGTTAGAAATTTCTGTACCATCTGTAGAAAATAATTACCCCTTAGGCAAATTACTAATAAAGACAGGCCAGCATTGTCTACAAAAATATCTCAAAGAAATTAATTGTTTTCACAAATTCTGAAGCCACTAGAACACCAGTCACTAGCATATTATTAATTTAAAAAATACAGAAGCTTCATTAATATTACAACTACAGTGTTTCACAGCTTCCCATTGGAAATAGTTTAATTATATGTTATTGTTGCTCTTCAGTTACTGAGTCGTATACGACTCTGTGACCCCATGGATTGCAGCCTGCCAGGCTCCCCTGTCCTTCACTATCTCCTGGAGTTGGCTCAGATTCATGTCCATTGAGTTGGTGATGCCATCTAATCATCTCACCATCTGCCACCCCTTCTCCTTTTGCCTTCAATCTTTTCCAGCATCAGGGTCTTTTTCAATGAATCAGCTCTTCGCATCAGGTGGGCAAAGTACTTGAGTGTCAGCTTCAGCAACAGTCCTTTCAATGAATACTCAGGGTTGATTTCCTTTAGGACTGGTTTGATCTTGCAGTCCAAGGGATTCTCAAGAGTCTTCTCCAGCACCATAACTGGAAAGCATCAATTCCTTGGCATTCAGCCTTCTTTATGATCCAGAAAATAATGTGTTAATTATATAACACATTATGTATATGTGCTTGAAAAATGTGAACATTTCTGTATTCTGGATATTTCACTTCTGCCTAATTATTCTAAATTAATGTTAAGAATGTTTAGAGTTTACTGATGTCAAGGCTGTATATATTCACCCTGCTTATTTAACTTATATGCAGAGTACATCATGAGAAACATTGGGCTGGAGCAAGCACAAGCTGGAATCAAGATTGCCAGGAGAAATATCAATAACCTCAGATATGTAGATGACACCTTATGGCAGAAAGTGAAGAAGAACTCAAGAGCCTCTTGATGAAAGTGAAAGAGGAGAGTGAAAAAGTTGGCTTAAAGCTCAACATTCAGAAAACTAAGATCATGGCATCTGGTCCCATCACTTCATGGCAAATAGATGCGGAAACGTTGGAAACAGTGTCAGACTTTATTTTTCTGGGCTCAAAAATCACTGCAGATGGTGACTGCAGCCATGAAATTAAAAGATGCTTACTCCTTGGAAGGAAAGTTATGACCAACCTAGACAGCATATTGAAAAGCAGAGACATTACTTTGCCAACAAAGGTCCGTCTAATCAAGGCTATGGTTTTTCCTGTGGTCATGTATGGATGTGAGAGTTGGACTGTGAAGAAAGCTGAGCACCGAAGAATTGATGCTTTTGAACTGTGGTGTTGGAGAAGATTCTTGAGAGTCCCCTGGACTGCAAGAAGATCCAACCAGTCCATCCTAAAGGAGATCAGTCCTGGGTGTTCATTGGAAGGACTGATGTTGAAGCTGAAACTCCAATACTTTGGCCACCTGATGCGAAGAACTGACTCATTTGAAAACACCCTGATGCTGGGAAAGATTGAGGGCAGGAGGAGAAGGGGACTACAGAGGATGAGATAGTTGGATGGCATCACTGACTCGATGGACATGGGTTTGGGTAGACTCCAGGAGTTGGTGATGGACAGGGAGGCCTGGTATGCTGCGGTTCATGGGGTCGCAAAGAGTCGGACACGACTGAGTGACTGAACTGACTGACATTGAAAATCTATAGATTAAATCCATAAAATATTTTTATTTTTCCTAGCATTCCATACTCAAGGAGTCCTATGTTTAAACAAAGTTAGGCAAGTTTAAACAAGTTTAGACTAGTTCCAAAAAGTTTACACTAACTCTAATTTGTTTAGATATGTTTTATATTATGGGATGATACGGAAAGAAAGTAAAGCAAGCTGTTGATTTTCAAGGTTGTTGAATTAATTTAAGCATACCTAATTCTGCTCCCCAAATAAAAGGGCATTCCTGTTCAATTCTAAGGCCTTGTGATTTGATCCACCATGAGACGGGGTCATAATCATAGACCAGAGTGGCTCAGCAGCCAATCACCGCGACTTCACTCACTTATGAATGACTTCCTCCTGAATTTCTGTTTGTATGCATGTGAAATTAAGTTGAAAGGAACATCAACCACCTTTTTGTTTGGTGATGCTGGCAGGGTTCAGGGGCTAATTCTATACATACGTTAAAGAAAGGAGCTTGAAAGCCACTCTTTCTTCCAGTGATTCCCAAGGTTGTGGCCCTAAATCACTTTGCCCAATATATACACACTCTTAATTGAACTGTCTCTGATCTCTGCTAGTTGTATTGAATACTTGATGCAACTGGCTTCTATTATAACAATTTGGTTGCAGGAGGGGTGGACCATTCTATATTAAAATAATCAATTCACTTGATTCTTCATATGCATAACTAGCTTTTTGATGAAATGTCATTCTTATACAGTAGAAATATCCAACATCTGCTTTCTAAGACTTTGGAGAATGGCTTTATTTACTCATATATTTATTTTAGGCTTTGTTTTTTGGGCTGATCCTGACAACCTATTACACATATGAGCATGTGAATGTTCACATTTGATGCCTGTTGTTTCTTGGAGAGTTAAAAATGGAATTATCCATTTCTTTGGCTTAGCTTTTGCCTTATTTTAATTGTACCCGGGAATTTCTATGAAACCAAGTCATGTTGTCAGCAGTGGCCTCCCCATCGAACTTTGCCTTGTCAAAATAATTTTATCATTCATAAATATTTCAGTGAAAACCAAAGATGGCTCATAAATGATTGATTTTGTAGAGTTCACTGACCTTTCCTGTGAAGCCTTTTATTATAATTAGAATAACCCATTCTAAATTTGACCATTAATTGTTAATAATGGGCTGACTAAAACCTAGGTTTCTTTAAAACATGAGAAATTAAATAGGTAGTTATAATGATGTATTGAAATTAAGGAGAATCATTATTGTTCAAAGCTCGGTCTCAAACTTAGCAATATAGTAAAGTGTATCCTGATTTCTAATTAAATCAGGCAAGCTTTGCAATTGGAAGTCTTCTATATTATCTAGAGGGATCCAGAAGCAACAAGATAAAGAATACTTTAGAGGCTGAAAATGAACATGGATGGGTTATTTATATGTTCAATCTAACCATTTCTTTGTTGAAATATGGCATTATTATTTTAGGTAGACATATAGAAATAATTATTACTTAACCAAAGACTACATGGCCTGAGAATTGAAACATTCTGGTATTAGACATATTGGGTCATGGATATAGGACTAAATTAGATTTTAAGGAGTCTTAAAATAGATAATAAGGACCTACAGGGAAAGACTCTGATGCTGGGAGGGATTGGGGGCAGGAGGAGAAGGGGACGACAGAGGATGAGATGGCTGGATGGCATCACTGACTCGATGGACGTGAGTCTGGGTGAACTCCAGGAGTTGGTGATGGACAGGGAGGCCTGGCGTGCTGCCATTCATGGGGTCGCAAAGAGTCGGACACGACTGAGCGAATGAACTGAACTGAACTGACAGGGAACTCTACTCAATACTCTGTGATGACCTATAAGAGAAAAGAATTTTAAAAAGAGTGGATATATATTATATGTATAGAGACTGAATCACTTTCCTGTAGCAGAATCTAACACAATATTGTAAATCAACTATACGCCAGTAAAAATTTTTGAAAAAAGAAGACGGTTTTCTTGCTTTCATCATCATAAGAAAAGTACATTTTAAAAATGACTTTTTTCAGACTTTCCAAATTCTCTAAAAAAGCACATACTGCTTTTATGAAAACAAAAGTTAAAAATACAAGAAAGCAAAAGCAAAAACGGAAAACAATTCCACCAGCCATAGGTTCCATTTTAAAGAGCCTATTTCCTTTTCAGTGTTTTTTAATACTTAAGTTTTTTATAATATATTCAAGGCAACAACTATTTGAGGGACATTATTTCTATGTGCTATGCCTTGAGAATAAAGTAGTCTAGTGAAACAAAAGCTGTGTTTTGCAGAAACTTAGAGTATAACTCAGAAGACCAGTCATTCGTTGCCTTACAGAAGCAAAAAGGGTGGCATAAATTCTGAACGGAAAGTAGAGACAACACTGTCATTGGAGAGTTTGAAGAAGATAAAGATGCTTGGCTGTGGTAGTTAGGAGACCCTGATGGAAACAATAGGTGCCCCCCAACCGGCGTCTCCTAGATTAATACAACGAACTGCAAGTTGGGTACCTAACACATGACAGGGCCCGGGAATACCACCATAAGAGAGATGACTTCCTCTACAGCAAATGCTCTCTATATCCCCACACATCCCCGGTTCTCGCCATTTCCATGCAGACTGGCTGACTTCCGAGGGTTAGTTTATAACAGTGGTAACTAATTACTAATTAATAGCACCCTCCTAATAGGATTTGTCCTTCTCCTCTCTCTCCTCCTTGTAACTTTATGATTTTTCCTGGTATAACCTCCCAGCTTAAACAACTTCTACTTGAATCTCTCACTACAGCTTAGCTCTGGGGAACCCAAACAAAGACAACAATTTTACCAACTTCCTGTGCTGTGCTTAGTCACTCAGTTGTGTCCAACTCTTTGTGACCCCATGAACTATAGCCTGCCAGGTTCCTCTGTCCATGGGGATCCTCCAGGCAAGAATACTGGAGTGGGTTGCCATGCCTTCCTCCAGGGGATTTTTCCTAACCCAGAGATAGAACCCAGGTCCCCTGCATTGCAGGCAGATTCTTTACCATCTGAGTGACCAGGGAAGCCCATGAATACTGGAATGGGTAGCCTATCCCTTCTCCAGGGGATATTCCTGACCCAGGAATTGAACCAGGGTCTCCTGCATTGCAGGTGGATTCTTTACCAGCTGAGCTACCAGGCTTCTAAAACTTACTGTAGAAAATTCTAAAGATGCAGTACAAGATCATTCAGTAATATTCTTGTCTTCTAAGTAAGCTGTCAGGATTGAAGGCCTGATAGGGGTCATCTAATTCCATTTCCTTTGAGCAGATGCTGTTGGTACCCTGCCTGCATCTCCTTGGCCCACTCTTGAGGCAGTTTTCTTATGCTCAGATGATTTCCTGCTGCTCTCTGATGGAAGCAGGATTGGTCCATGTGGGGCAAAACTAAATGTCCCAGGAGCAAGTGGCAAGCAACAAGGGATGAGTGTTGATGAATAAACACCTTGGTGAAAAATTCTGAAAAGTGACCATCTCAGAAGGTCTCTAGCAGGACACAGACCTTTTAAATTCTTTTTTAATGCCATTTTTTATTCTTTCCCCTCCTATTTTATGACCACACCATGCAGCATGTGCGATCTTAGTTTCCCAACCAACCTGCCCTTTGCAGTGGAAACATGGAGTCTTAACCACTGGACCACCAGGGAAGTCCTTCTCCAGAAGATTTCATTGCTAGTTTTCTACAGAGTTAACTCGCAACTTATTGGTTAGCATGCTTTTTATTTACTGAGCCTCACTTTTTCACTGTTCACTGGTTCTTGGAGCCATAGCACTAATAAACTACTTGTATTCAAACCCTTGATGAGGGTGTGCTCTGGAGGAACTCAAACCTGGACACCTATTACTATAGAAAATAGGAAACTGGTCATACAACTAAATAACAACAACAACAACAACAAAAAATGACTCAATCAAAAAATGGACTGAAGACTTTAATAGACATTTCTCCAAAGAAGAAATACAAATGGACAATAAGCACATGAAAAGATGGTCAACATTGCTAATTATTAGAGAAATGCAAATCACAGCTACAATGAGGTAACACCTCAGACAGGTCAGAATGGCCATCATTGAAAAGTCTACAAATAGCAAATTCTGGAGAGGGCGTGGAGAAAAGGGAACCCTCTCAGACTGTTGGTGGAAATGTAAGTTGGAGCAGACACTATGGAAAACAGTATGGAAGGTCATCAAAAATCTAAAACAAGAATTGCCACAGGACCCAGCAATCCCACGCCTGGGCACATATCTGGGAAAAAAAAAAAACACTAATTGCAAAAGATACCTGCACTCCTGTTTTCACGGCAGCACTATTTACAGTAGCCAAGACATGGAAGAAACCTACATGTCCATTGACACGTGAATGGATGAAGACGACGTGGTCCATATAAACAATGGAATACTACTCATCCATAAAAAGGAATGAACGAATGCCATCTACAGCAACATGGATGGACCCAAGATGATCATACTAACTGAAGTCAAAAAGAGAAAGACAGACACCAAATGTCCATGGGACCACCTATATGTGGAATCTAAACATGACACAATGAACTTATCTATGAAACAAACGCAATCACGGACAGAGGGAACAGACTGGTCATTGCTAAGGAGGAGCGGTTTGGGAAAAGGATGGAGCAGGAGGTTGGAATTAGCAGATGCAAACTGCTACACATAGAATGGATAAACAACAAGGTCTAACCATAGAGCACAGAGACCTGTATTTAACATCCTATGATAAACCATATGCAAAAGAATATTAAAAATGTATGTATGTAGGTATAACTGAATTCCTTTGCAGTACAGCAGAAAGTAACACATTGCAAATCAACTGTACTTCAATAAAAAATATTAAAACTTAAAAAAGGAAACTGAGACCAAGAAACTAAAAGTCACTTGCATACAGGTCTATGAAGTTTGTTTGGAAGTGAAAGTGAAAGTCACTCAGTCATGTCCGACCCTTTGTGACTCCATGGACTGTATAGTTCATGGAATTCTCTAGGCCAGAATACTGGAATGGGTAGCCTTTCCCTTCTGCAGGGGATCTTCCCAACCTAGGGATCAAACGATTATGGTACAAATCCAGTTTCTATCATGCTTTCCTATTTATTTAACACTTGAATTTAAGCATAAATATATATATTAAAATAATAGTCCATGACATAAAAGAATCACAACTTACTTAACTAGTTCATAATGCTGGGCATCTGAGTTCAAGCATCTATTGAAGGAATCATGGAAACTCTTTGAGGAAAAAGAATTATTTTTTCAGAGAATCTCCTGATTCCACCTGAACTGGAGATGTTTTCAATTGCATTTATAAATGTCAGCGTCCACCCTCCTCTGTTTGTATTTATGAATACCAGATGGGCTCTTTTTGAATGATAGCACAGTAAACGAATGGCAACCCATTAAGGTCATTAAGGGAAGATGGTGTGGAATTTATGATCAGTGGGATGTCATCTATGCAACCAACGAGGATCCATAAACTACAAGACAATCTGACAAGGACTTGATTTCTGATCTGAATGAATGCATAGGAACCCCTACATCTGGAGATACACAGTGTTTTCCAAGCTCTTTTCCAATGCTGTCCATTTTTTGTCCCATTGATTATCGTTTTCACTGCATTATTCAGGGATAAAATTAATTGCTAACTGCTAGGTTTCCTGAGCACAGTCAGTTAATGCATAAGCTTGTTTATTGTGTGCCAGATGGTCCCACAGTTACTTGGGGATGGACGGATATCGACAAAACAGAGTCTTTGGTACAAACTGATGCCCCCAAATAGTTTTATATGATGGACATCTGTAGCTGGGGGACTTGGAAAAAAGACAAGCTTTCCAAGTAGCTGCAGATTCTTCCTGTCTTTGAAAAATAATCAGCCTTGGGAATGTCTTATTCTTTGACCCCAAAGCTCTGCATAACAAAGGATAGATCTCTTGGATATCTTTAAAACGGGTCCTATTCTCATGCTGCTATTAAGATGAAGGATGAGGGGTAAAGGGATGGTGCAAGGAAGTTTGCAACGTGAGGAAGGGTCAGAAAATGGCAAATGAACCCTTAAGATATATGTTCTTAGCCCTGGAAATTTTGAAATTTTTGTTTTAGGACACTCAGAGAATGCTTGCTCTTCTGAATCCGCTCCCCCTGGAATTAATAACTACTGAAGGTGCTTTTCCTCACTGAGGTTGGGGCATCTCCACCCTCCATCAGATGGAGTGGCTGAGAGGCACTCTCTTGGCAGGGCTGTCAGAGTGACAGATCCATCCAGACCTTGCCAGTTGTGCTGCCCAGGGATGCTGTGTTGGCCCAGAGGCTGCCACCTGAACGCTGTGCTTCCACTGCTCCAGGTGGACTTGCCATTGCAGAACAATTTTGAAGAGCTGGGTATTGATTTTTTTTTTATTTCAGGAAAAAAAAGGAGGTGGAATGAAGTTGCTCTTCCTGCAAGTGGCTGGATATGAAATGGTCTGTGAGTTAGCCCTGAACTCTATTAAAATCGGCAAATACCATCTTGAGGATGTTAGGTTTCTCCTTGACATTAAAGCCCCCAAAGCTCAAGAAAACATCTAAGTATGGAAGCCTGTTGCCTGGGAGGGGAACATAGGAAACTCTTGTAAACCGTTAACACGTGTGAGAAATGAGATTATTACAATCACATGAGCACTGCAGCAAGCTACTTGGGGGACAGGAAGAGAAGCAGAGGCATTTGGCAAGCTCACAGCAAACTCCGAGGAGTAGTGGGTGGGTGGGTGGGGGTGTTGCCCTACACCTGGGAGGGGGAGGCACTAACAGGGTGGGGCAAGGGGAGGGGGCCCCCAAGGCACGCTTTACTTCCTGCATAATACTGCCTTTACAGGGACGATTCTTTGTGCATCACCAACAGGGCACTTTTCAGTGTCTTGAAAATTACAGATGTGTCTATGAATATTGATGAAGAATGATGAAGCAGGTATAAAATGTTACAGGGTCTCTGGAGAAATTCAAAGAGCCATTTCTTGATCAGATTAGGAAATACAATGCCCATTAACATTACCACTTTGGAATTACCTCATAGACAAAACATTAGCATTTAGTTCAAGTTAAAGTTATATTTCTGCCTTTAGAATTTGAATAAACCTGTACAGTTCCGGGAAGAGAAGAAAATTTGTCATCTTTCAGTCACCCAGTAAGGCAAAGGTGATAGGTGTACCTTATAACATCCTAACAGTCTTCATAATAGTTCTGCTGAACTCAGCACTGGAAATCTATCCATCTATATTCAAAGGATTGATGGCAGAGCATTAATTTCATCAATATAAACCCAACGGTTTAACAAGAGGGTTGGATTAAACATTGCACGGGGCTTGTCAGTTCTGACACTTGACAACCTAATGAAATACAAACAGAAGGAATGGTTCTCCCTTTCTTTTCTGTCTCTCTCTTGCCTTTTTTCCCTTCCCTTACTCCCCTTCCCCCTCCTTCCTTCTCTCATCTTTGCTCCCTCCCTCCCTTCCTTCTGAGGCCAGGTTGGTGGAAAGGAAAGCTTGCTTTATTTTGGAGGCTGTCATCAGGGAGGGAAGAGGGGAGAGGAGCACGGATGCCTGTCCAAAGGCCAGCTCCCCCCACTGACAATCGGGGGGCAAGAGCTTTTACAGGTGGAAGAAGGTTACATGCAGAAACAGCAGTCAGCTCTGACAGTCATCCTGATTGAAATTGGTCACCAGTGATCTGACCAGCATCATCGTGATTGTTTTAAGTACAGTTAATCTTCAGAGTCAGTTTGTTCCCATTTCCTTGAGGTCAGTTTTCAGAATTGTGACTGCTTAGGCTATAGTCTGATCACCACCGTAGTTAAATTCTCCACCTGGTGGGGGATTTCAGAATCTACAAGACAGCTCACAGGATATGCTCAGAATATTCCCTATAGTCCCTGAGAAAGAACTAAAGGTCCTTGACTTTGCTTAACGACTGCATTATTATTATTTGGTCTCCTTTGACTGTTTTCCTTTGTTTCCGCATGTTCCCAGTTCTCTGATTGAACTTACTCATTGGTTAAAGTTTTCCACTGACAAAAGGTAAGCAGAGGACATGGAGGGCAAGAACCATGGGTTCCTCCTTTCTTTTCCTTCCTTCCTTCTGATGACAAGTTGCACCTTTTCATGACACACAAGCGTTCCTTTCAGTTGAATGATTTTTCCTGCTTCCTCATACATACAACTTCTTTCTGAAGGAAGATGGCGGACAGAGGATTTGTGTGATAATCAGAAATGACTACTTAGAAAAACTGACTACTCTTTTCTTCTGAGTTCAGTCGTACATGTAAGTATTGTACCTAACTTGGTAATGTTTCAGTGTTACCTTTAAGAAAAAACTTCATTCCAAAAAAAAAAAAAATCCACTGAGAAAAATCAATCTGTTGGGTCCAAAGATTTGACTGGAAAACAAAAATAAACCTTGACGCTTAGGAAGGAAGGTGCTATTCTCCAAGTTTGACTAATGAGAGTTGAACTGGATAAACAGTGTTTATTGCTTTGTGGTTTTTATTGCATTTCAGGATCCCTGAAAATCAGCAAGTTCTGTCTGTTGCGGCTTTGGTTGCAGAGAAGTCCAATTAGTACAAGCTATACAGGATAACCCCAGGCTCCTTTCCACACTATTCTCTGCAATTTTACAGAGGCTTGTGATTCAGAAGTGGAAGTTTCTCCAATCAGGTGCTTTCGCAAAATGTGCCACAGTTTTAAGTTTCATATGAATGGTCTAATTTAAGTATAGGGCAAAACAGTAGAATATGAGACTAATTTATATAAAACTAAGTCAGTAGATTTTATAGCCTCTGAGAGCTTCTGTTTCTTTTTCTTTTTAATAAATTTTAGTACATGGTTGCTGTTCTTGAACTTGGAGAAGTAGATTCTTGCTTTTCAGTGTTATACTTACTTCAACTAAATAATTGTCAAAGGTGTGTTAGTTGTAATGTTGAGGAACCTTAGCTCAGGCAACCACAAACCATGTCCTGATGATTGCATTTACCCTGATGAGCTCGGAGAAAAGTTCTGGCCTTGAGATTCAAGAATGAAGCACATTTCAGCCCTTAAATTGGTCAAAAATCAGAGGATAAATATGCTGATGGAGAGTTCAATCTTTGCATTATGAGGTTTAAAAAATTACCTGTAGTTTTAATAGCACTCATCTGTAGCACAAGTCTGAATTTGGCAATAAGGAGTTCATGGTCTGAGCCACAGTCAGCTCCTGGTCTTGTTTTTGCTGACTGTATAGAGCTTCTCCATCTTTGGCTGCAAAGAATATAATCAATCTGATTTCGGTGTTGACCATCTGGTGATGTCCATGTATAGAGTCTTCTCTTGTGTTGATAGAAGAGGGTGTTTGTTATGACCAGTGCATTTTCTTGGCAAAACTCTATCAGTCTTTGCCCTGCTTCCATATTCCAAGGCCAAATTTGCCTGTTACTCCAGGTGTTTCTTGACTTCCTACTTTTGCATTCCAGTCCCCTATAATGGAAAGGACATCTTTTTTGGGTGTTAGTTCTAAAAGGTCTTGTAGGTCTTCATAGAACCGTTCAACTTCAGCTTCTTCAGCATTACTGGTTGGGGCATAGACTTGGATTACTGTGATATTGAATGGTTTGCCTTGGAAATGAACAGAGATCATTCTGTCATTTTTGAGATTGCATCCAAGTACTGCATTTCAGACTCTTTTGTTGACCATGATGGCTACTCCATTTCTTCTGAGGGATTCCTGCCCGCAGTAGTAGATATAATGGTCATCTGAGTTGAATTCACCCATTCCAGTCCATTTCAGTTCGCTGATTCCTAGAATGTCGACATTCACTCTTGCCATCTCTTGTTTGACCACTTCCAATTTGCCTTGATTCATGGACCTGACAGTCCAGTTTCCTATGCAATATTGCTCTTTACAGCATCGGACCTTGCTTCTATTACCAGTCACATCCACAGCTGGGTATTCTTTTTGCTTTGGCTCCATCCCTTCATTCTTTCTGGAGTTATTTCTCCACTGATCTCCAGTAGCATATTGGGCACCTACTGACCTGGGGAGTTCCTCTTTCAGTATCCTATCATTTTGCTTTTTCATACTGTTCATGGGGTTCTCAAGGCAAGAATACTGAAGTGGTTTGCCATTCCCTTCTCCAGTGGACCACATTCTGTCAGATCTCTCCACCATGACCCGCCCATCTTGGGTTGCCCCACGGGCACGGCTTGGTTTCATTGAGTTAGACAAGGCTGTGGTCCTAGTGTGATTAGATGACTAATTTTCTGTGATTATGATTTCAGTGTATCTGCCCTCTGATGCCCTCTTGCAACACCTACCGTCTTACTTGGGTTTCTCTTACCTTGGGCGTGGGGTATCTCTTCAGGGCTGCTCCAGCAAAGTGCAGCCACTGCTCCTTACATTGGACGAGGGGTATCTCCTCACCACCGCCCTTCCTGACCTTCAGTGTGGGACAGCTCCTCTAGGCCCTCCTGCACCTTGGACGTGGGCTTGGTCCTCCCGGCCGCCGCCCCTGACCTCGGACGCGGGGTAACTCCTCTCATTGCTGCCCCTGAAGAAAGTAGGGAAAAACACTAGACCATTCAGGTATGACCTAAATCAAATGATTATACAGTGGAAGTGAGAAATAGATTTAAGGGCCTAGATCTGATAGATAGAGTACCTGATGAACTATGGAATGAGGTTCATGACATTGTACAGGAGACAGGGATCGAGACCATCCCCATGGAAAACAAGTGCAAAAAAGCAAAATGGCTGTCTGGGGAGGCCTTGCAAATAGCTGTGAAAAGAAGAGAAGCGAAAAGCAAAGGAGAAAAGGAAAGATATAAGCATCTGAATGCAGAGTTACAAAGAATAGCAAGAAGAGATAAGAAACCCTTCTTCAGCGATAAATGCAAAGAAATAGAGGAAAACAACAGAATGGGAAAGACTAGAGATCTCTTCAAGAAAATTAAAGATACCAAGGGAAGTTTTCATGCAAAGATGGGCTCAATAAAGGACAGAAATTGTATGGACCTGACAGAAGCAGAAGATATTAAGAAGAGGTGGCAAGAATACACAGAGGAACTGTACAAAAAAGATCTTCACGACCAAGATAATCATGATGGTGTGATCACTGACCTAGAGCCAGACATCCTGGAATGTGGAGTCAAGTGGGCCTTAGGAAGCATCACTACGAACAAAGCTACTGGAGGTGATGGAATTCCAGTTGAGCTATTTCAAATCCTGAAAGATGATGCTGTGAAAGTGCTACACTCAATATGCCAGCAAATCTGGAACACTAAGCAGTGGCCACAGGACTGGAAAAGGTCAGTTTTCATTCCAATCCCAAAGAAAGGCAATGCCAAAGAATGCTCAAACTACCGCACATTTGTGCTCATGTCACATGCTAGTAAAGTAATGCTCAGAATTCTCCAAGCCAGGCTTTAGCAATACGTGACCCGTGAACTTCCTAATGTTCAAGCTGGTTTTAGAAAAGGCAGAGGAACCAGAGATTAAATTGCCAACATCCGCTGGATCATGGAAAAAGCAAGAGAGTTCCAGAAAAACATCTATTTCTGCTTTATTGACTATGCCAAAGCCTTTGACTATGTGGATCACAATAAACTGTGGAAAATTCTGAAAGAGATGGGAATACCAGACCACCTGACCTGCCTCTTGAGAAATCTGTATGCAGGTCAGGAAGCAACAGTTAGAACTGGATATGGAACAACAGACTGGTTCCAAATAGGAAAAGGAGTACATCAAGGCTGTATATTGTCACCTGGCTTATTTAACTTATATGCAGAGTACATCATGAGAAACACTGGGCTGCAGGAAGCACAAGCTGGAGTCAAGATTGCCAGGAGAAATATCAATAACCTCAGATATGCAGATGACACCACCCTTATGCCAGAAAGTGAAGAACAACTAAAGAACCTCTTGATGAAAGTGAAAGAGGAGAGTGAAAAAGTTGGCTTAAAGCTCAACATTCAGAAAACAAAGATCATGGCATCCGGTCCCATCACTTCATGGGAAATAGATGGGGAAACAGTGGAAAGAGTGTCAGACTTTATTTTTGGGGGCTCCAAAATCACTGCAGATGGTGACTGCAGCCATGAAATTAAAAGACGCTTACTCATTAGAAGGAAAGTTATGACCAATCTAGATAGCATATTCAAAGGCAGAGACATTACTTTGCCAACAAAGGTTCGTCTAGTCAAAGCTACGGTTTTTCCTGTGTTCATGTATGGATGTGAGAGTTGGACTGTCAAGAAGGCTTAGGGCCGAAGAATTGATGCTTTTGAACTGTGGTGTTGGAGAAGACTCTTGAGAATCCCTTGAACTGCAAGGAGAGCCAACCAGTCCATTCTGAAGGAGATCAGCCCTGGGATGTCCTTGGAAGGAACGATGCTAAAGCTGAAACTCCAGTACTTTGGCCACCTCATGTGAAGAGTTGACTCATTGGAAAAGACTCTGATGATGGGAGGGATTGGGGGCAGGAGGAGAAGGGGACGACAGAAGATGAGATGGCTGGATGGCATCACTGACTCGATGGACGTGAGTCTGGGTGAACTCTGGGTGTTGGTGATGGACAGGGAGGCCTGGCATGCTGCGATTCATGGGGTCGCAAAGAGTCGGACACTACTGAGTGACTGAACTGAACTGAACTGATAGCACAAGTATTTAATTTCGATACCAATGGTGAAAAATGCAAAATAAGGTTTATAAAGATATCTAGGAGTCAGTAATTTCTTAGAGAGAAGGAACTTCAAGTTTAGCAATATTGAAAAGCTTGAACCAAGTAACAAGGATTTGTTGTGAATACAGATCATGTCTCCAGCAGCTAGTTGTTTAATTCTAGGAAGCTTAGAGAGACAAAAAAGGAGAAATGAATTATCTTCCTAAGAGCTATTAATATATTGTTAAAAACTTTTCTACCCCTAGAAGAAATTTCATGTTATGTCATTGTTAGTTTCCTTGAGCTCAGGAATTCTGTCACAATGTTTAAGACCCTAGTCTTAAATATATTTATCAATTATATATTTTTAGGGGGGAAAGGGGAGATAGTATTTATTGAATATGCTGCCTGGAACTTTAAAAATAACAAATGAATTCTGATAGCAGTACCTTCACATTGGCATCACCCCCAGGCTCTTACAGATGAGGAGAAACCAAGGCTCAGAAAGCTTCCATGTGGCAGAGCTAACAGGTGAAGCCCTGATAGCATTCCATTCCACTGCAGGGAGAGAGCTAGCTGACCGTCCAAGACACTGAGGGGAGAACCATCTCTGTAGCTTCATTGCTCTAATGATTGTGTTGAGAGTGAAAAAATGAGGGTGTGCTCCACAGCCAACACGGGGAAGACAAACATATCCAGAGGACAGACATTCCTTGGCAACCTATGAAACTACTAAAGATTCAAGACTTCTGTCCAGGACTCTCTAAGGCAGACAAAGAGATGCTTAAATAACCAGGTGGTTGGTTAGGCCAATCTTCTGGGATAGCAGATCACAGCTGGGCTGAATTGTAGGTATCAGGTGGGACATCAAACCCTCCCAATATGGTTCCACTCCCCCCACATGGCTGTTTTAGTCCTTTAGCTCTGGAAGGCTAGGAGCCAGAAAGAAACGTAAAAATACATCCCTGGTGTATGTTAAATGTGCTCAGAAGAATGCAAGGAACTCACATACAGCCGAGGCCTCTGAGCATTTCCATGGGGGACAGTAGACAGACCAGAACGATCTAACGAAGTGGAAGCAAAGGGATTTCAGATACAAACCAACTTCATATTGTGCTCCTTGTTCAATTGTGTAGAGAACAAAATAAATGTGTTTGAACATTTTAACTTTCCCAGTTGATTTGCTATGTGTCATGGACATGTCTTTTCAGATCTCTGGTCTGAAGGGAGTGAACAAATGAACACACACCATCTTATTACCATGATAAAAATTCTCTGAGTATGAGAAATAATTACCGGAACCTACAAAACAGTGAGGTCTATCAACCTTTTCTAGGCTGACTTGAGAAACTCGGTGAAAGATCTAAATATCTGTGGTACGTGGCCGTCTCCCTCTGTTGCCTTAGAAAAGTAAGGAGAGGGAAGGAGATGTGCTGCTATCGTGTACAGATCGTGTCTGACATGGAGAGTGCGGTCCCGCAACACAGCCATTAAGCGTTGGGGTCAGAGGCAAGATTCATATACTCTGCAAAATGGCTTAGTTCAGTCATTCAGAGTCAACACATTCCCTTAAGACACAGAACAGTTGGCAGATGAAGGAGGCTCTTTGCTGCTGTCTTTGCCTGTAGCACTCACGGTAATCTTGTCAACATGGTGAGTGTGACAAATTGCATCTGCTTATTTTTGCTGTTTTTTAGAGGTGGGAGAAGAGATTTAACTTGAGATCCATCCTCAGGATTTTGCTCCACCTGCCAGCCCTTTCTGTAGTTCTTAGATCAGGGTACTCAGAAGGTCTCGAGCATCACAAAACTTGCTGGGCAAAGAAATCAGTTGTCTTGGAAGAGAGCACTGGAGAAAAACAAACACACTAGCATACAACATACAGAGATTCCTTTAAATGGGCAAAGCAATTTGTTTTGGAGTTTCCTTCTTTATATCACCCTTTGCTTTCAGTGTGTATGTGCGCACAAATGGGGTGTGTGTGTGTGTGTGAGCGAGAGAGAGAGACAGGCTGTGTGTGCGTGAAATGTTAGCATTAAAAAATTAACTCCTCCCTGACCCGCTGCTAAGACCTCCAGTCAATTTTAAATATCATACTGCTTCCCTCAAAATCACAGCTAGCTTCTGGCTCCCAAATTTGAAGATAGATATGAAGGGAAGGAGAGCTGGGTTAGAAAGAAGGCAGGAGGTAGGAACATTTTAATCTATCAGCAGGAAGTTTTTGAAAAAAAATTCTAGAGTAAGAAATGAAAAATCTTGTGGGAAAAGAAACAGCCACAATAAAAGGTAGGAGTAGGTATTTCCAACAGGGACATATCCAAGAAGAAGGGGGTGGGAATTTAGGGGCACTCAAGTGCCTTCCTGTATTTTGATGCAAACAGTCAACTCATTGGGAAAGTCCCTGATGCTAGAGAAGAGTGAGGGCAGAAGGAGAAGGGAATGACAAAGGATGAGATGGCTGGATGGCATCACCGAGGCAATGGACATGAACTTGGGCAAACTCAGGGAGATGGTGAGGGACAGAGAAACCTGGTATGCTGCAGCCATGAGGTCGCCAAGAGTCAGACACAACTGGCTGACTGAACACCAGTGCCTTCCCAACTGAAAAGCTGCCTACTGGCCTTTGCCAGAAAGAAATTGGAGGAAATCTGTGTGAAAGCTCTGAACTGTTTTGACTGTATGCATGGACATCTGAGGCAGGGACAAGCTCGTAAGTAATGGTGAGTTGTCATGACAGCAATTCAAGTGTGTGTGTGTTTGCATGTTTATGTACGTGAGCGAAGGTTAGAAAGATAGAGAGAGAAAGAGAGAGAGAACAATCTAAAAAGAGACAAAGAGAGGGTGAGAGAATAGAAGGTCAAAAATGGACATTGCAGGATGCCTGTGGTCTGGAGATGCATGATGTGAAAATATTCCCTGGGTACCAACGGATGATTTTCCTTCTCAACCCTTTAGCAATGCAGATGGTCCTTGAATTTTTGACTTAAAATTTTCACCATTATGATGACCTGAAAGCGATAGGCATTCAGTAGAAACTATACTTGGAATTTTGATCCTTTTTTGGGTGAGCCTTACACAGTACAATCCTCTCTGGTGTTTCTGGGATGGGCAGCCTCAGCTCCCAGGCAGGCCACTGGGAGTTGATCACGAGGGTGAGCAGCTGACACACTCACAACCATTCCGCACCCACAGAGCCCCTCTGTTTTTTCACTTTCAGTACAGTATTCAATCCACTAAATGAAATGCCCAAGACCTCACTATAAAACAAGGTTTGTGTTCAATGCTTTTGCCCAACTCTGGGCTAGCGGAAGTGTTCTGTGCACATTTAAGGTAGGCTAGGTCAAGCTATGATGTTCAATAACTTAGTCATATCAAATGTATTTTTGACTTAATGGTATTTTCAGCTTGCAATGGGTTTATTGGGTTGTAAAGTGACAGTCACTCAGTCATGTCTGACACTTTGTGACCCCATGGACTGTAGCCCACTCTGTCCATGGAATTCTCCAGGCAAGAATACTGGAGTGGGTTGCCATTGCTTTCTCCAGGAAATCTTCCCAACCCAGGGATCGAACCCAGGTCTCTCTCATTGCAGGTGAATTCTTTGCCATCTGAGCCACCAGGGAGGCATCATACTTCATCGTAAACTGAGGAAGATCTGTGTGATCTGCAGTTCTCAATCCCAGCAGGCGTTAGAATCAAGTGGAGGGTTTGCTTAAACACAGATTGCTGACCTCCTTCTGTTCCCAGAGCTTCTGACTCAGGCGGCCTGCGGTGAAGCCAGGAGTTTACATCTCTATCCAGTTCACAGGGAACACTGACTGCACGCTGATCTAACCCCAGTGCAGCAGCATTCTACGGTATGTGTTTATTTTCTCTCACAGTTTATAGATGAGGAAACAGCAGCCTCCATGCAACAACCAGATCCAGGCATTGTGACTTCAATTCCAGGCTACACAGTACAAACCAAAGTGGTGTTTAGAAAGCAGATCTTTCTTGAGATTGGCCCTCGTTGGCATGTCAATCATTTACAGCTAACCAGAACTTGGGTCAAATGTATTTCAGTCCAGGGACACCATCATCCCAGGATGTGATGGACAGATCTTTCATATTGATGTTTTTCACTATGCATAGCTCTCTTGAGCATGCTGAGAAGCTTGTTACAGTGCCAGTTTTTCCTCACATTTTAATAATTTAAAATATCAGCATTTTCTTATTTTAAAAATATCATTTATGCATGTAGAAAATATAGTAATTGTGTAATGAAGAAAATAACAACTTTTAGTTTTCTCTCATGGAAGTAATCATGGTCAATGTTTTAAAGATTTTGAGGTTAAGTTTTTAACAGAGTTGCATAAGATTTTTTCTTTACTCGAGTCTTTTTTTTTTAAAGCAGATATATTGATTCATATATTCAGATGAATATAAAATTCACATACCATATAATTCACCCATGTAAAATGTACAATTCAATGGCTTTTCATGTAGTCACAAAGCTGGGGAAGTATCACCACAATTAATTTGGGAACATTTTCATCACCCTAAAAGAAGCAGTCACTCCCGCCCCCTCTCCCCTCCACCCAATCCTCCAGCCATGGAAACCACTAATGTACTTTCTGTCTCCATGGACTTGCCTATTCTGGTTAACTGGATATGATACATGTTCTTGTGACTGGCTTCTTTCACTTAACCTATGTTTTTTTCAAGGTTCATCTATGTTGTAGCACATATCGGTACTTCAATACTAGTTACTGATGAATAATATTACATTGTATGGATATACTGTGTTTATCTATCCATCAGTGGACTATTTGGGTTGTTTTCACTTCTTGAATACCGTGAATAATGCTTTTGACATTTGTGTACAAGTTTCTGTGTGGATGTGTTTTCTATTCTCTTGGGGTGTGTGTGTGTGTGTGTGTGTGTATGTGTGTGTGTGTGTGTGTAAGAGACAGAGCAAGCGAGGAGTGGAATTCCTGTAGTACACAGTTACTCTGTTTTTTAACTTTCTCAGAAGCTGTCAAACAATTTTCAAAGCTGCACCATTTTACATCATTACAAGCAATGTATGAGGGTTTTAATTTCTCCCCGTCCTTGCCAACACTTGTAATCAGTCTTTTTAACTGGGCACATCCTAGTGGCTGTGAAGTGGTATCATATGGTGGTTTTGCTTTCTATTCCCTTAATAACTAAAGATGTTAAGTATCAGTTCATATGCTAGTTGATGATTTGTGTAGCTTCTTGCAGAAATGTCCGTCCAGATCCCTTGCCTCTTTTAAAATTTGTTTCTGCATCATTTTGTGAATAAATTGTAGAAGTTCTTTATATATTCTGGATATAATTCCTTTATCAGATAAATGTTTTGCAAGTATTCATTCCCATTGCATGGGCTTTTTACTATCTTGAAAGTTGTCTCCACTTCCTTTGAAGCACAAATGATTTTTTTCTTTTGATGAAGTTCAGATAATTTTCTTCTTTTTTCACTTGAGCTTTTAGAGTCACATCTAAGAAGGTTTTGCCTAATCTAAGATCATGAAAACTGACTCCTATATTTCCTCTTTAAAGTTTAAAAGTTTTAGCTCTCACATTTTGGTCTATGATCCATTTTGAGTTAGCATTTGCTTATGATGTAAGAAAAGGGCCCAACTTCATTCTTCATTCTTTTGTATATGAATACCCAGTTGACCCAGCACACATTAAAAAAACTATTCCTTTCCTCCCTTACTTGTGTATAATTCTTCTATCATACATTTAGATACATGGAATTTTCCAGGACATTTCTCTATTGCTTTAGGTATATTCCCCAATCTATTTTAAATGACAAGTCATTATCCTTTGGTAAATGTATCTTCCTACCTGCACACAGGAATTAACTTAGGAAACTGCCTTGCCTGAACCAGATGTCCTGTACTGACCATGTGACTTCATATCTCTTGATCATATATAATTCACTGAGGTGTTGGGGTTACAGGGAGGTATCCACTCCACAAGTTCAGAATCCTTGGAAAGATGGAATCAGGAAAAGGCAGATGCTAGCTTTAGTATTGATAAGGAGATTGGAAAACATGACTTGAGAACGTTGGTCAAATAGTTTTGTAACATTCTCTCATCTTTGTCCAAAATCTAGATCTTGGGGAAGCCAACCTGCATGAAATATTGGTTCAATAAAGCAAGATGTTTCACAGATCCAGAGTGGAAAGAAAAACAAAGGGGAGAGTCACCTGGTTCTTACCATCCCACCTGAGAAATAGGAACAAGTGACCATCACCTCCATAGGGAAATATAGCCAGAGCCAAGAAACCAGGACTGTAACTCTAGTGCACTGTTTTTTTCAAATTTTAGCCTGCTTTAGAATCCACTGGGAGGATTGCTATAGTCATTTATTATTTTCATTTTGAAATAATTTTAGACAAAGAAAAGTAGCAAAAACAGTTTCCATATAGTCTCCACCTAGTCATCCTTAGAAAGTGAAAGTGAAAGTGAAGTTGCTCAGTTGTGTCCAACTCTTTGCAACCCCATGGACCAGGCTCCTCCCTCCATGGGATTTTCCAGGCAAGAATACTGGGGACCAGAGATCAAATTGCCAACATCTGCTGGATCATCAAAAAAACAAGAGAGTTCCAGAAAAATATCTATTTCTGCTTTATTGACTATGCCAAAGCCTTTGACTGTGTGGATCACAATAAACTGTAGAAAATTCTGAAAGAGATGGGAATACCAGACCAACTGGCCTGCCTCTTGAGAAACCTATATGCAGGTCAGGAAGCAACAGTTAGAACTGGACATGGAACAACAGGCTGGTTCCAAATAGGAAAACGAGTACGTCAAGGCTGTATATTGGCACCCTGCTTATTTAGCTTATATGCAGTGTACATCATGAGAAACACTGGGCTGCAGGAAGCACAAGCTGGGATCAAGATTGCCGGGAGAAATATCAATAACCTCAGATATGCAGATGACACCACCCTTATGGCAGAAAGTGAAGAGGAACTAAAAAGCCTCTTCAGGAAAGTGAAAGAGAAGAGTGAAAAAGTTGGCTTAAAGCTCAACATTCAGAAAACTAAGATCATGGCATCTGGTCCCATCATTTCATGGGAAATAGACGGGGAAACAGTGGAAACAGTGGCTGACTTTACTTTTCTTGGCTCCAAAATCACTGCAGATGGTGACTGCAGCCAGGAAATTAAAAGATGCTTCCTCCTTAAAAGGAAAGTTATGACCAACCTAGATAGCATATTAAAAAGCAGAGACATTACTTTGCCAACAAAGGTCCATCTAGTCAAGGCTATGGTTTTCCCAGTGGTCACGTATGGATGTGAGAGTTGGACTGTGAAGAAAGCTGAGCGCTGAAGAATTGATGCTTTTGAACTGTGGTGTTGGAGAAGACTCTTGAGAGTCCCTTGGACTGCAAGGAGATCCAACCAGTCCATCCTAAAGGAGATCAGTCGTGGGTGTTCATTGGAAGGACTGATGCTGAAGCTGAAACTCCAATACTTTGGCCACCTCATGCGAAGAGTTGACTCATTGGAGAAGACTCTGATGCTGGGAGGGATTGGGGGCAGGAGGAGAAGGGGACAACAGGGGATGAGATGGCTGGATGGCATCACCGACTCGATGCACATATGTTCTGGTGAACTCTGGGAGTTGGTGATGGACAGGGAGGCCTGGCGTGCTGTGATTCATTGAGTCACAAAGAGTTGGACATGACTGAGCAACTGTACTGAACTGAACTGAACTAGAACACATGCTATTACTCTGACTAGTGCTATTACTTTGAATAACAAACCATCCTTTGTCTCTGATTAGTGATTTCTTGTCTTCTGCTAACAACCATGAAGGCAGCAATCTAGCTTGTTTTTAAACTTGCAAGTAAAGTAAAATTTCAGACCGTTCATACTTATAGAGAGGTGCATGTATAAAATTGTGACATTTGGAGCCACTACAGTCAGAACCCAAGCATTTTGCTAGCATATGAGCTGATTCACTTGGGAGAAGGAGGGGTGGGCATGTAATACTTGAGATGGATGAAAGGCAACAGCAGGACCATCTTCTGGCTCAGCCCTTCTTGCAGCCTATTGCACAAACCTTAGATCTGCTTCAAGATGATGTTAAAGGTCTTATTTTTTTTAACAGGAGGACTTAGCAGGTTTAAGGGCATTCAGCCCCCTCAGGGAGATTCTCCTGAGCAACAGGGTGAGACAAAACCCTATGGAACACCATGGATAAGGCAGTGAAGGATACTTGGGGTCTTGCTGCCCCAGAATGAATTTTAATGCAGAAGAAAGTGAGCATTCTCCCAAAAGAGATTGAGAAACTGCCCCACCGCCCACAAAGTTCAGACACATTATTGTAATTATCCCCATTGCCCTAGAAAGTGCCTTTAATCCTTGTGCTGGAATAAGACAAGAATTTACAAGGTGTCATTATGTCAATGGGGCAGCAAATGCTCTGGATTAAGGTGGACTCCTTAACAAAATGTGCTACTGGGGTATTGAGCAAATCAATAGAAAAGAATAAAAAAGCCAGACATAAACCTTTCCATTTATGGTCAATTGCTTTTCAAGAGGAATACTGAGACAGTTCAAAGAAAGAAAGCATAGGCTTTTTACAAAGTGCCGGAACTGATATCCATGTGTAAGAGAATGGAATCAGATCCTTCCCTTATACACAAACAAAACTTAACTCAAAGTAGGTCACTATTTAGAATTTTGAAACTTTTAGAAGGAATCACAGTAGGCAAAGACTTCTTTAAAAAAAAAAATCCTATATTTATTTGGTTGCACTGGGTCTTAGCTGAAGCACTCAGAATCTTTACTTGCAGCACGTGGGATCTAGTTCCTTGATCAGAAATCGAACCTGGGCCCCCTGCATTGGGAGCTAAGGGTCTTAGCTCCTGGACTACCAGGGAAGTCGCAAAGACTTCTTTAATGTGAGAACAAGAAAAGAAGATAAATTGGATTCCATCAAAATTAAAATCTTTTGAATATCAAAGGACATCAAGAAAATGAAAGAACAACTCATAGGATGAAGTAAAATATTTGTAAATCAAATGCTTGACAAGGGATTTGCATCTAGAATATAAAAGTGATGTCTGAACCTCAATAATAACAGGATAAACACTTCAGTTACAAAGGATATAAATGGACATTTCTCCAAAGAAGATTTAGAATCACATAAATAAGCCCATGAAATAATGATCAATATCATCAGTCATTTGGAAAATGCAAATTAGAACCACAATGAGAGATGATTTCACGCTCACTAGGACAGTTATAACCAAAAAGTCAGATAACAACAAAAATTTGGTAAAAATAGAGAAATTAGGGCCCTCATGATCTTCCCTCGTGGCTCAGATGGTAAAGAATCTGCCTGCAATGCAAAAGACCAGGTTTGATACTTGGGTTGGGAAGATCCCCTAGAGAACAGAATGGCTACCCACTCCAGCATTCTTGCCTGGAGAAGTCCATGGACAAAGGAGCCTGGCAGACTCTGGTCCATGGGATCACAAAGAATCAGACAGGACTGAGTGACCAACACTTGCACTTTTTTCACTTTCGGATTGTTGATGGGGTTGTATTTTTACCTGGCTCGGAAAATGGATTGGTTGCCCCTTCAAGAGTTAAACATTAAGTTACCATATGAGCCAACAATTCCACACCTAGTTACCCAATATTTAACCCAAGAAAATTGAAAACATATGTCTGCACAAAAACTATTACACAGATCTTAATAGTAGACTTATTTATACTAAACAGTAGAAAGACCTGAAATGTCCATTAGCTAATGAAAGGATAAACAAACTATGGCATTAACAGAATGGAACATTCAGTGATAAAGAAGAATGGGGTGCGGAGACAAGACAAGGTATAACATAGATGAAGAACTTTGTCAAGGAAGGAATGGAATAAGGAATTGGGAGTCTTGCTAACAAGTGTACAGTTTCCCTTTGGGGTGATGGAAATGTTCTGGAGTTAGATAGTAGTGATGGATGCACAACACTGCAATTACACTAAAAACCACTGAATCATACAGTTTAAAATGGTGAATTTTATGATGTGTGAATTATATCTTGATAATAAAAAAAATTGTGTGCAAAAAAATACATGGCTGAACCTTGAAATCATTATGCTAAGTGAAAGATGCCAGACACAAAAGGCCACATATTGTACAATTCTGTTTATATGAAATGTCCAAAACTGTCAAATCCATAAAAACAAAAAGTAGGAGGGTGGTTGGCAGTGCTGGTGTGGATGGTGGTAAATGAGTAGTGACTGCTAATGAGTATGACGGTGCTTTTAGGGGTGAAAAAAAGTTTTAAAATTGATTGTGTTGACGGCTCCATAACTCTATGACAATAAGAAAAACCACTGAATTGTATACTTTAAAAAGATAAATTTTATGGCATGTGAATTATATCTCAATAAAAGTGCTATAAAAAGGACAACAATTTTACCTACTTAAGAAGCAGAAAGTTATGCAGTATCCATAAATAATGAAACAATTTAATAAATCTTTATAGCCTGTATTTTTTTAAAAGGTGCTATAACATTGTGCGAGTCAAGGGCAAGTCCACAAACAACTGTAAACCCTGTGGTCCCAGGCAAACAATAATGTGCCTATGTTTGCTGAGTCAGAGAATTCCCAAAACTGAAATAGACAGCCTTTGGATAGATGAAAATATATTGGAATTTAATTTGGTTGAGACACAGAAGGCACCATATTGCTCAAAACTGAAAGTAAACGTATCCTGTGATTGGTGCCACCTGATTCCTCTCTCCTCTGCTACTCCAACTTCCATTGCTTTAAGAAGATCGTCAAAGATAGGACAGATGTCTCCCTGTCCCCAAAGACTACCAAAGGTCATATATACCAGAATAAACATGCTGGGAAACTTCTGGGAGGAAAGGGACTTAAACATTTATGGTTCTGTTGGATATAGGCATCCAAGTCTCCATCCTACACAATCTTGTGAGGGGAGGGGCACCTGAATTCCACCCGTGGGTCTTAGTGGGAAAGGAAAGGCAACATGACCTTGTGGATAGGGCCTTGGGCAGATCCCATGTACTGAGGTTGTTTCTACACCTGATGTAAAGGAAGAGTCAATGCATTTATGCTTTCAATTCTCTGGCCTGTAAATACATGATTATTTTGATCAGAAATTGTTGCATGTCAAGAAGTAACCATGCCTTTGGGGTCCTTAATTCTAAACACCACTTTCAACTACAATTCCCTATGATTTAGGATTTTACCAATTAGAACCTCTGACAAAGGGAGTTAGCCTCTACCTGGAAGTGTTCATTGGGATTTTAGATTTCCTATCTTCCATTTGAAAAGCAGCTATTAGCTTGCTCTTGGGCTTTTCTCAACACTGAGCCCTGAACTCATGGGGGGTTTGATAGAGGTTATTGCCTGGTATTTCTATTTTGCAGTGGATTAATTTCTACTTTTTGACTGACAAGATGGGAGGGACCCAATAAGATGCTTTGCAATTAGAAATGGTATATTCAACAATGAAGAGGGCCTGGCTCCAGCAGTATCTCAGTTTTCTGACAAAGGGATCACTGCAGATGGTGACTGCAACCATGAAATTAAAAGATGCTTACTCCTTGGAAGCAAAGTTATGACCAACCTAGATAGCATATTAAAAAGCAGAGATATTACTTTGCCAACAAAGGTCCATCTAGTCAAGGCTGTTTTTCCAGTAGTCATGTATAGATGTGAGAGTTGGACTATAAAGAAAGCTGAGCACTGAAAAATTGATGCTTTTGAACTGTGGTGTAGGAAAAGACTCTTGAGAGTCCCTTGGACTGCAAGGAGATCCAACCAGTCCATCCAAAAGGAAATCAGTCCTGAGTGTCCATTGGAAGGACTGATATTGAAGCTGAAACTCCAGAATTTTGGCCACCTGATGCGAAGAGCTGACTCATTTGAAAAGACCCTGATGCTGGGAAAGATTGAAGGCAGGAGGAGAAGGGGATGACAGAGGATGAGACGGTTGGGTGGCATCACTAACTCAATGGACATGAGTTTGGGTAAACTCCAGGAGTTAGTGATGGACAGGGAGGCCTGGCATGCTGCAGTCCATGGGGTCGCAAAGAGTCCGACATGACTGAGCGACTGAACTGAGTCCACTTGGGGGGAACTTCATCCTAAACTCCAGCCTGTGGCAGAGTCACTGCTCAATGGAACTCTTGATTTCCGGAGGTTCTCCTGGATGCTGGGACCTGGTTATCAGACGGTTTGGCCAGACCGCTGTTTGCTGACATGCACTATGCTGCTGAGTCAGCTACGTAGCTGTGAAAATGGACGTGGCTGTGCCAATCAGCAGACGGATTGTTCTCATAGCTCTAGCCAAAACCAGCCTTCCTAAACTTCGTTTTAGTTTTTACTGATTCTTGAGCTGCTGCCAATAGTCTGGCTGTTTGGTCTGTCAGAAAACCAAAGGCAGGCAGATTAAAGACACAGTTTGGGGCAAATTAAAGGTACATTTTGAAGCAGATTAAAGGCACTTTGGGAGTTGCTGATTGAACCATCTGTGTCACTCACAAAGACGTCCACAGTAAGGTCTGTTTTCTGATAAGACCAACAGTAATCTAGCTACTCATGGAGCCTGAACTCCGCAGATCCACACATCTGCCTGGGTCCATCATCATACCATAGGCAGTCACACACCAGCCTCCAGAGACTGGGCACCAAGGACTTTATGCTCTGATGCTGGTGGCCATGTTGTATGTCAGTCCAATAAGCCAACTCTGGCCATACTAGGTGGACTTTAAAAACTATTAGACTGGTGCAAAAGTAATTGCTTTTTTGCATTGTTGAAATTTGCCATTTGGTATTGGAATACATAAATAAATGTGGTTATGTTATACATCTTTATAATGTGCAATTTCTTGGTTTGTGCTTTCTACTAATGAATTATTACTTGTTGTTTATTTTATATGCATTTTAGACTATGGCTATGATGTTAGACAAAAAGTAAATCCGAGTGATTTTTTTTCATTCGAGTTCAAAATGGATCACAAAGCAGCAGAGACAATGTGAAACATCAACAACACATTTGGTCTAGGAACTGCTAGTGAGTGTACAGTGCAGTGGTGGCTCAAAAAGTTATGCAAAGGAGACGAAAACCTTGCAGATGAGAAGTGTATCAGCCAGCCACTGGAAGTTGACAATGACCCACTGAGAACATCATTGAAACTGATCCTCTTAAAACTATACAAGAAGTTTCCCAAGAACTCAGTATCGATCAGTATATGGTTGTTTGGCACTTGAAACACATTGGAAACATGAGAAAGCTCAATAAGTGAGTGACTCATAAGTTGACCACAAATGAAAAAAAATTTTCTGAAGTGTCGTCTTCCCTTATTCTATGCAACAAGGAACCATTTCTCAATTGGATTGTGACATGAGACAAAAAGTGGATTTTAAATGACAACCAGTGACAACCAAACTTGGTGACTGGACTGAGAAGAAGCTCCATAGCACTTCCCAAAGCCCAACTTGCACCAGAAAAATAACTGTCACGGTCATTGTTTGATAGTCTGCTGCTGGTCTGATCCACTACAGCTTTCTGAATCCCAGTGAAAACATTCCATCTGAGAAGTATGCTCAGCAAATCGATGAGATGCTCCAAAAACCACAGCACCTGCAGCTGGCACTGGTCAGAAAGGGCCCAGTTCTTCTCTGCGACACGACTACACACGACTGTGTGTTGCACAATCAACAGTTCAAAAGTTGAATGAATTAGGCTACGAAGCTTGGCCTCATCTGCCACATTCACCTGACCACCAACTACCACCTCTTCAAGCATCTTGACAGCTTTTTTCAGGGAAAACACTTTCAACCAGCAGGAGGCAGAAAATGCTTTCCAAGAGTTCACTGAATCCCAAAGCATGGATTTTTTTTTTTTTTTTTTTTTGCTACAGGAATAAACCAACTTATTTCTCATTGGCAAAAATATGTTGATTGTAACGATTCCTATTTTGATTAATAATGATGTTTTTGAGCCTAGTTATAAAGATTTAAATTTCAAGGTCTGAAACCACTATTACTTTTGCATCAACCAACTGTGCCATGTTTTCAGCTTTCCAGATCATTCTCAGACTGAAAATGTGGTGCAGTGTTCCACGCTGAACTGTAGCAGCCACTCAACAGTGGTACAGAAAGGATATTCGATGGGCTTCCCATATTCCTTGTTATACACACGACCTGCTATTATCCAGCGTGGTATGGCTCCTCAAAACTTGCCTGAAAAAGAGTTCTGACTCTGTCTCCTTAATCTACTCTACACTTTAGTGAGGCAGTTTGGTCCTTGAATGAGGTCTCCTCAGAGAGAGATCATCTTCTCTTAACTGCTTCCTATCCTTAAGATGAAAGGAGTAGAAAACAATGCAGACCTGCTCCGTAAATCTGGAATTCCTCCCTGCTCTTTTTAATTTTTGGCCGTGCCGGGTCTTTGTTGCTTTGCACAGGTTTTCTCTAGCTGCCGTGAGTGGGGGTTACTCTTCGTTGCAGTGTGCGGGCTTTTCACTGTGGCGGTTTCTCTTGTTGTGGAGCCTGGGCTCTAGGGCACGTGGGCTCAGTAGTTGTGGCGAACGGGCTTAGCTGCTCTGGGGCTTGTGGAATCTCCCTGGACCAAGGATCGGACTCATGTCCCCGGCATCAGCAGGCAGATTCTTAACCACTGAGCTGCCAGGGAAGTCCCCTCTGTGATTATTCTTGGGCATGACATTTTCCCTTTTTACTAATGAGAGCCCCAGATCAGCCCTGTTGGCACATAGGCTGAATGACAGGCCAGCCTAAAGGGGCCCGAGGGGGCTGAAACTTAATTCTGGCTCAGCTTTTGGAGTCTCTTGTTTGACTGACAGAGTTTAAGATCTTTACTGATAATGAATTATCTCCTGATTGGCTGTACTGCTCACAGAATCCCTGATGGAGGCCCATTTGGGCCAAGATTTGCGGCATAACGAGTCTCTATGAGATTTATAAAAATTCACTCTTCCCTCTTGCACTCGACTCTCCCAGACATAAGTTCTGAGTGCAAATGGGGACGTGGAATGAGAACAACAATCTCAGGGGGAGGGAACACATTAGATCCTGGGAGATATGGTAGCTCTCAGATATTAATGATCTGTCTTCCAGAGTTACCTTTGGAGATTTTCTCCAAAAAATGCCCTGTTGCATCTCTCCCAAGCGATTGCATGTACCTCAAATTTAACCCAGTGTTGGGTCTACCGTTCCTGACCAGTCCTAACCATGATTTGATCATGTCCCCTCTTGACCCAGAGGAGGAAATGGCAGCCTACTCTACTATTATTGCCTAGGAAATCCCATGGACCGAGGAGCCTGGTGGGCTACAGTCCATGGGGTCACAAAGAGTCACACACGACTGAGCAACTGACACTCTCTTTTTCTTTCCTGTTAACCTGCTGACAAATAACAGGGGATGGTCCCAGTGTCTACCTGTTGTCACCTTCTGATCTCTTCCCCACCCCATTCTTGGTCATTCTGTGAGGCAGGCAAATACAACCCGGTGTATGGTGTGATAACATGACAGATTGGATGAACCGTGCTTTGGAAGCCCAAGACTATTATTCAAACTGAGCTGGGAAACCTGAGATCTTCTCTCAGACTAGGAGGCCATACTAAAGGCTCTGCCAACCTCTGCCATGAGACTGATGTGGGTTCTACTCGGCTGGCCCTAACAATTATAAATTCTTTCAAGCGGTACCATGTGTGCCTTTGTGGCTGTATTGTGAGGAAGTCTGACATTCACTAACTTGTCTCTCTCTAAAAATATGGTGACTTGTACTTTATAGATGTTCATAAGAGATCCTCAAGTATTTAAGGAAATACCAACAATAAATCACATAGCCCTCACACGATTACAATATGTCTCTGAAATAAAACTACTCTTAGATATTGGTGGGGGAGACATCTTGAATGCATAACAGTCATTATTTATGCTCACTCTGTAGACATTTATCCATATAACATACAGTCATCCATATGACAGGTGCCATGCAGTTAGACAAATTGGTAAGAAATTTGTCTCTCACATAGGCTGATGTCATCAATGATGCAAACTTTACTCTAGAAAGCAATCAGTTAGCTCCAGTTCACTGGCCACTAGGCTTCCTTCTTATGGGCCAAGGCACAGAGCCTGAGCAAATGCTAATACCTCCTGCTGTGACTGGATGTCTCAAGTGACCTAAAGTAGACCCTGATGGCTTATGTGGTGGGTTTAGCTGCCTGGATCTGGGATCCTGGGAGGAATAATTGAGATTACTACCACAGGTTGACATTATCCTGCTTGGAGATCTCTTCATGGCAGATTTTATTAAATGCTATATGTTACAAACTGAATGGACTTTGTTCCAGCCTCTGTTGGTCAGATTATCAGAGTAGCACTGGCAGGGGATACTCATGGCCAATTCCACCAGAGCAGGGATGGCATAGAAATGAGGATGGACATTGTTGGGAAACAATTCTCCCTGGGTCGCTTATATTTCTGCATAATTTCGGAAGCAAGCCCTTAAATCTAGACTTGCACAGCAAACATTCTTGGAAGGCAAAGAGGTTGTATTTCCGTCTCCAGCAAAGGACAGACTGACTTACAGTCTTAGAAGACAGTGGTAGTGTCTCTCTCTGGAGCAAAGGGTGTGTATGCCTGCTTCCTGATCATTATCAAAGACTCCAGTGCCCTAAGCTCAAAGTTCCTCTTTTGGAATGGGACCTACTGAATGTGAACGGTTCATTTGGCACTCTACTTGTCCCTGTGTGAGAGAACCAGCATCGATGCTAAAATGCTAATATTCTGACACTTGCTGTTGTTGTGAGGAGTAAATGTCCTTTGTCTTTGACACAAGAGTCTTAGGTTTTCTATCAGCAAATCCATGAAAACATGGCAGGCCAGCTTGTTAGCTTGCAAGTAATGTTTCATAGTTCTTGATACTGTTTGGAGGAGCTACATGCCAGAACTAGAAATAGCACACCTAAGACTGATGAAGTTAAAGGTGCTGAGATCTCAGCAGGTATTTCTCTTGCTGGGGTGGGAGGAACAAGAATTTGGAGGGGGCAATGTAGAGCAAACCAATAGAGCAAACAGGAAGTCCACTGTGCACGTTGGGCTGGCACCAAAGAGACTGGCATTAGGTGACATTTGGGGAAGCTTTATGAAGATCATGAGGCCAGAAATGGTTTGAAGAAAGCAGTTTGTTAAGGTGCATTCATCTGTTAGCATTTTGTAAAATGGACTGTGAATCAATGAAACAAATCCAATTCAATATATTGAATGTATAAAAACACTTACCAGGTACAAAACCACTACACTGAGCTCTACAAACAATGCAGAGATGACTGAGAGGAGGCATACGAGGCGGCTTATAATTTGGGTAGGGAATGTTTTGTATCAGATCATATTGTGAGTGCAGATAAAGTAAGTTAAATAAATTGTATAAATGCTACAAAAATAAAGAGGTGCATGTAATAAGGGATTAGAAATTTTGGAGGAGGGAAGTTGTGTGTGTGCATGGTTTTTCCAAGGCTCCATCTGTGTTGAGTTCTACATCGATGGTTAGTCTGCATGTTTCATGTCCAGTGAAAAGTTCCTGGAGAAGCCTCTATCTGAAGGAAGGTCAGGGGGGACCTTGAGAGAGCATTCATTATGGGATCTACATACCACCAAACCTTCATGGCACTGGCCTGGATTTACCTAATTTAGTTGGGACCACTCATCATTCATTGAGCTAAACACTTCAGGAGATGGAAAGCAGGAGATGGTGGACTGAAGGGGAAAAGGAGGCATACAAAGAAAAGCAGCCTTCCTCTTCTATGTAGGGATCTCCTTATGTTCTTATTCATAGACGTGGAGAGACCAAAGCCTACAGCCCTGCTTCCACCTCTGCCATTACGCATAGCAACACAAAGGTATCTCAGAACAATCCTGTCACTAGCACACCGTGATGCTTCCTCTCAAGCATCTGTGCACATGGATTGTGCAAAGTCAGCCTGGGATACAGTGATTCTTTAATAAAAGGTTTATACTTTTGAATAAAGCACTTGAAGAGGGAGCTTTCTCTGCTGGAAAATTTTAAACACACAATGTATAGTTTTACTCCAGCAATAAACTCCTCTGGGACCACTTAAGGGTGGTTGTAAGGACTAACCAGAGTTAATATATGTGAAAAACACTTGGTAAACAGTAAAATGGTAGACACATTTATGAATATATTTATTTATTCATTCGAAGTCTTGGTCCAGAAAGAAGATAAGGCCTATTATTTATGTTTCTATTCATACTGGGTCATCTGCCTTTTGGATAGGAGCAAATTAACTGAGATACTATTTTTAAAACATTTATTCTGCTCTATTATATTTCTCCAGAGTTCCTTGCTGGAAAACTCCTTCCTTCAGAGGACAGATGTACCTCTGGGAAGACTGAAAAAAAGAATATATATATATGTAAATATATATATATATATGTATATATATTCACTTTCCCTCTGATAAGACACTTCTGTTTTAGAATATTTAGAAAAGAAAGCTGGACAATATGAAAATTACCTTGTAGATGATCATTGTTGACATTGTTATACATATTACAAATCATTTTTCTAAAGATCATACTTCTTATTTGAGAGTCTAAAAGTTTTTTTTTTTTTTCAGTTAACAATATATTGTGATATTTTCTCATGTTCATAATATTCCTCAGAATCAGCATTTTTAATTATAAATTTTCACATAGTGGTCCATTTGGAGACAGCATCATTAATCTGCTTACCTATTGTTTCTTGCTTAGATAGGGTGAGAATTTCCTCTTAATGACTTAAACATACACCATGGATTTCCCAGGTGGTGCTCGTAGTAAAGTACCCACCTGCCGATGCAGGAGATGTAAGAGATGCAGGCTTGATCCTTGGGTCTGGAAGATCCCCTGGAGAAAGGAAGGGCTACCCACTCCATTGTTCTTGCCTGGAGAACCCATGGACAGAGGAGCCTGGTGGGTTACAGTCCATGGGGTCACAAAGAGTTGGACACGACTGAAGCGATTTAGCATGCACACACACACACCACGTGATACAGCCATCCTACTCCTTAGATATTTACCCAAGATAAATGAAACATCTCTCTGTACAAAGACTTATGTGTATCAAATATTCATAGCAGCTTTAGTAAAACTCCAAACTGAAAATAACCCAAATGTCCATCAACAGGTGAATGAATACACAAACCGCGGTAAATACATACACTGAGATACTACTTAGCAATAAAAAGGAAAGAACTACTGGAACATACAAGAACATGAATGAATCTCAAAATCATTGTGTGGACTGAAAGAATCCACACACAAAATAATATATGCCATGTGAGTCCTTTTACATAAAATTCTATAAAATATCCTAGAGTGACGGCAGTTGCTTAAGGACAAGAACAAAGGGAGGGATGGATTTCCAAGGGGCATGAGAGAACTTTTGGAGGTGATGGAAATATTCAGTGTCCTGATTTATTTGATTGATTCACACATGAAAACATTAAAATTCATTTAGCTGCACACTTTAAATATGTCTGTTCAGTGTACATTAATGTGATACTGCAATAAAGTAATTTAAAAACTCTACAGTTTGGGACATAGCAAATGGACATATGGACACAGGGCAGAGAGTGGAGGATGGGATGAGTTGAGAGATTAGGACTGGCATATATTCACTACCATGTATGAAATAGCTAGCTAGTAGGAACCTGCTGCATAGCACAGGGAGCTCAGTTCAGTGCTCTGTGATGACCTAGGGGGTGGGATGGGGGGCTGGGAGGGAGGTTCAAGAAGGTGGGGGTGTATGTATATATATAGCTGATTCAGGTTGTTGTACAGCAGAAACTGACACATTGTAAAGCAATTATACTTCCAAAAAAAAAAAAACTTCCACAATTTGGTATGAACACAGAATATTGACATGCGATGACCAACAGAATTCATAAATTGACTTTTACAAACCTACTTCCTTTAACATGTTCTTAGAGGCTATTTTCCTGGGGAAAATGATAAGAACTTTTTAGGGAGTTGGGCACACACTGCGTAGATGCCCTTCCAATGATCTTACTATCTACAGTCCCACTAGGGTCTAAATGTGTGCTTGTTTTCTGACAGTTGGGAAGCTACTTTTCATTTGTGCATCCTTTATACCAGTATAAGGGCTTCCCTAGTGGCTCAGATGGTAAAGCATCTGTCTGCAACACAGAGACCCGGGTTTGATCCCTGGGTTGGGAAGATCCCCTGGAGAAGGAGATGGCAGCCCACTCCAGTATTCTTGCCTGGAAAATCCCATGGATTGCGGAGCCTGGTAGGCTACCGTCCACGGGGTCACAAAGAGTCAGACACGACTGAGCGACTGATCTGATCTGATCTGCTCTATACCAGTATAAACTTCCTTAGTAGCCTATACAATTCTTTTCTGTGTAAATCAGTAGATAGAGCACAACTAATTCATTCCCAAATTAGACAAGTGTCTGCTTCTAGAAATTAGAACTTATGGGACTGAAGAGAAGAGAAAGGATTCATATGCAGAACTACTGGTTATTCATCACTGGTCAGATCCTATGCAACAGAATCTTCTTCGAGTTCTCTAAACCATTATCTGACACAAGCTGCCTGGTCTCATGTGGAGGTCAGGAATTTGAAGTAATCCACAGAGCACAGGAAGTTGGCCACGGAGACTGAGAGGGCCCATGTGGGGTCTCATTGTTAAGATGGCTCATTATGTTGATCTCACAAACAAAGAATAAAATCACAGTGATCCTTGAGACTGACCAAACTTCCCAAACAACATTCTGCTTTCTCACTGGTGCCTACCTTCTCAAAGCTACGAGACCACCAGATTCCAGATCTCCAGCTACGTGACCGCAGGACTCAACTGCAGGCTAAAAATTAACTCTCCCTTCAGAGAATTTCCTTTGTTGGGGTATAAGAAAGACCCTGTCAGAAAGGGAGGACCCTGGTGCTCCTTAAGGGCCAGTCACCCTCTCTTTTCCCTCTAATACATTTCCTTTTTTTTTTTTTTTTTGTCTGACTGCCTGGCTCGCTCTCTTTTTCTCTGTACTTGCCTTACAGAGATCAGGACAGGAATCTCATTTACACTCCATCATATAATGAAACAGAGAATCAGAGTCTGGGCTAAGGACCCAGCAGTCAGTCCCCACCTGACTCCCTACTGCTGATCTCAGAAACATTGATACATGGGAAAAGGGAAAGTGAAGTCGCTAAGTCATGTCTGACTCTTGGCGACTCCATGGACTGTAGCCCACCAGGCTCCTCTGTCCATAGGATTCTCCAGGCAAGAATACTGGAGTGGGTTGCCATTTCCTTCTCCAGGGGATCTTCCAGACCCAGGGATAGAACGAACCTGGGTCTCCCTCATTGTAGGTAGATGCATTACTATTTGAGTCACCGGGGAAGTCCTTGCTACATGGGAGGGACACTGAAATACCAATATCCTGTGGCAGCAACCATTTTTTTTTGTTCCTGCAGAAAATATTTGTTACAAATATTAGTCTGCATGATTTAGTGGAGGGAGCACAGGTGTTTGAGCTGGCTTGGATATGGGATAAGTTATGTCATTTGATTTGATTTTAAGTAAAATTTGTCTTGAAAGGTTGTTGGGAGTAGAAATTTAAAAATATATATATAAATTTACAGTAAATAAGTTTATGTATAAATTCATACATATAATAAATATATGTGCATGCATACATGCTAAGTTGTTTCAGTCATGTCTGACTCTTTGCAACCCTATGGACTGTAGCCCACCAGGCACCTCTGTCCATGAGATTCTCCAGGCAAGAATATTGGAGTGGATTACCATGCCCTCCTCCAGGGGAATCTTCCCAACCTAGGGATCGAACCCATGTCTCTTACATCTCCTGCATTGGCAGGAGGGTTCTTTACCACTAGCGCCACCTGGAAAGCCCAAATATATGTGCATATATACATATAATATACATTGCATGTATATAATAAACATATTCATATTGTACAGATATAATAAGCATATATGTATATATTTATATATATTATGTATATAAATTTACCACAATGCTTAGTCCAAGTGCAATGTTAAATATTAGCTTCCTTCCCTGTTTAAAACAAAGTGAACGGGTATATGTCCCATTACCCAAAATAGATTGTTGCTGTCCTAATACTCTCTAATCTGTGGCTGGAAGGAAAACACAACATCTATACAAATGTCTTATAAACTTTAGAGTGCTGTGCCTATCTAAAATGCCATCCTTAGGGTTCCTTTGGCATCCTATAATACCTGGGTCAAGGTTAACTCCCTGGAAAATAACAAGAAAGTCCGTAGTAGTTGATCAATAAAGAGTTAAGAGGGCAAGTACTCAAAATACTTCCATGGATGCCAGGATGCCAAACTACTCTTTTTTTTGTTTTTAATAACAAAGCAAAGTGCTGTGCTGACTATGTCCACCAGATAATTACCTTGAGGGTGCCAGTGCCGGCTGTTGGCAGTGGTTTAGTCATTGAGAACATTCTGGAATAGAGCCAGGCAATTTTATATAAGGAAGGAAGGTTGTTGGATACAATATATTCACAAAAGCAGTGACGGCTATGGTTGCTAACAAAAGGGAGACTTCAAGAAAACCAGGCTTGAATAAAAGCATTTTCTTACCCTTGATAACAAGGTCTATGTTGATAGCCACTGTGAAGTTGGAACAGCTGACCTGCTGTTAGCAAAATGCTTACATGGACTGCAAGGCTGGGAAGAAAACCAGAGAGCCTGTTTCCTAAGAGGGCGATGAGCATGCCGACACGCACTCTCCAAACCTTCTGACAGCTTGGGAAATCTCTGAAGTTACCTTGTATTTTTGGAAAGTGAGAAGCCAAAAAAAAAAAAAAAAATCCTGGGAAGTCATCCAAGTTTTAAAAACATCTTTTCTCTCTGTGGTCCTCCTGCTGTGATTTCAACTCTTTGCAGAGAAGGACAATCAATAGTTATTTTTAGATATTTAACACACCATGAGATTGGTAATTAACCAAGGCAATGTTCCTGAGAACAGTTTGCTTCTATATATGAAGGTAATATTTGCATAAGGGTTTTTCTCCCCTACAGCAAATGTTTGTTAGCTCATTGAAGACTTTAATTCCTGCCACCCATGTACAAAGGTCATGATTATCTGTCTTGCTGCAAATTGTTTTTCTTCCTTTTACCCAACCCCAAAAGGCAGAATGAAAGGGAAGGGATCAGAAATCTTCAGCAAATAGAGTGACTAAGAGAAGGTGTCTGAAAGTACCAGATCATTGTCTTCTTCTTTCAGAATAAAAAGAAAAATGATGTAAACATAAAAAATAAGAAATACAAAGAGGGAAAAAGATAATAGTTGGTAAGGCATTTCTGGGCTTCCCTGGTGGCTCAGAGGGTAAAGCGTCTGCCCGCAATGTAGGAGACCTGGGTTCAATCCCTGGGCCAGGAAGATCCCCTGGAGAAGGAAAAGGCAACCCACTCTGGTACTCTTGCCTGGAAAATCCCATGGACGGAGAAGCCTGGTAGGCTACAGTCCATAGGGTCGCAAAGAGTCAGACAAGACTGAGCCACTGCACTTTCAAGGCATTTCTATTAGCAGGTAAAAGAAAAGTCAGAATGTTATGGGCCATTGTGTTTCTGAACAATACAAAAGAAGGAACACTCAATCAAGAAAATTGTACTTAAGGACTTCCCTGGTGGCTGAGACGGTGAAGTGTCTGTCTACAGTGCGGGAGACCCGGGTTCAATCCCTGGGTCAGGAAGATTCCCTGGAGAAGGAAATGGCAACCCATGCCAATACTCTTGCTACTGTCCATGGGGTCGCAAAGAGTTGGATATGACTGAGTGACTTCACTTTCTTTCTTTTTGTTCTAAACAAGCATACAGGAAATAACAAAGATGATTACCCTATGTTTAATAAGCAGCAAACTGACTCCTTGTCTCCATCCTCTTTGAAAATACAGTTTTTTAAATTAGAGGTTTTTTCCCCTTTGAAAGTGGGAAGTAGGCTCTCTGCAGCTCTCCACGTTCTCTGCCGGAGCTACGTCATTTTCTTATAATTGCAAGATGTGCCTTAGAGGCATGAAGAGATGCCAGGACATTAGCACATTGTGAACATCTGACCTCTGATTTGAGGAAATGATGAAAAATTAATGGGTGCAGATGTGCCCATCCGGCAGTGGACAGATGCTCTCTTTACACACCATTTAGAATTCCCTGGTGTGTTTGACTACACGATGATGAATACAGCAGCTAAATGAGATGAGGATCAGCAAGAGTGTTAGGAAAACAAAAGTTTATGCTAGAGGATGGTTACGTTGTTGCCCACCAACTGGCCCTGATGTAACCAAAGCATCCTTCTGGGAGGGAGATGGTTTCACTTGGAGGCAGATGGCCCACTCACACTGCCTCCAACATTGTGACTAACACCCTGGTCTCTGTGCTTTTATATGTCCAGCCAGAGTCCGGGACAGGTGAGAGTCATGTAGTTATTTATATAATTTGGTGACCTCTGGTTTCATACCATTGACATTTATCAAAAACTTTTTTATCCTAAGACTAGACTATATTTCTGGTACTACCTGTATTCTTTTTCAGAAGATATAAGATACAAATACTAAGTAATATCTTTTTTCCAATAAACATGAATGAAAACATATTTTTCTTATATAATCTTTACAAATGAATTTATGTGAAAACAACTTCCAAGCAGAAAAACATCTTCTGTGAAATTTGTACCCATTTATTTAAACCCAAACTAGGGTATCATGTGAGAGTTGGACTATAAAGAAAGCTGAGCACCAAAGAGTTGATGCTTTTGAACTGTGGTGTTGGAGAAGACTCTTGAGAGTCCCTTGGACTGCAAGGAGAGCCAACCAGTCCATCGTAAAGGAAATCAGTCCTGAATATTCATTGGAAGGACTGATGCTGAAGCTGAAACTCCAATACTTTGGCTACCTGATACAAAGAACTGACTCATTGGAAAAGATCCTGATGGTGGGAAAGATTGAAGGTTGGAGGAGAAGGGGATGACAGAGGATGAGATGGTTGGGTGACATCACCGATGTGATGGACGTAAGTTTGATTAGGCTCTGGGTATGGACAGGGAGGCCTGGTGTACTGCAGTCCACAGGGTCACAAAGAGTCAGACACAACCAAGCAACCGAACCGAACTGAACTGAGGGTATCGGAATCAGGTATAACAGTGTAAATATTTTTTCTGAAATATAATTGACTACAATATTATTCCCCAGTGGCTCAGTGGTAAAGAATCTGCCTGCATTGCAGGAGATGCAGGTTTTATCCCTGGGTTGGAAAGATCCCCTGCAGGAGGAAATGGCAACCTACTCCAGTATTCTTGCATAGAGAATCTCATGGACAGAGGAGCCAGGTGGGTTACAGTCCATGGAGTCACAAAGAGTCAAACATGACTGAGAGGCTGAGCATGCATGAACATTATTATTGAGTTTCAGGTGTACGACATAATGATTTGACACTGGCATGCTTTATGAAATGATCACCATTTCTAGTAACCAGCTGTCCCTGTATTAAGTTCTTACAATACTAGTAATCATACATTAAAAAATAATTATTTATTTGGTTGCACTGGGTCTTAGTTGTGGCATGCAAACTCTTAGTTGCAGCACGTGGGATCTAGTTTCCTGACCAGGGATTGAACCTGGGATCCCTGCACTGGGAGTCAGAGTCTCAGCCACTGGACCGCCAGGGAAATACCTGATTAATGCTGCATTATATCCTCATGGCTGATTTGTTTTGCAACTGGAACTCTGCACTTCAATCTCCTTCACCTGTTATCGCCCCCTCCCCTACTTCCTCCCCTCTGGCAACCACCTGTTTGTTCTCTGTATCTATAAGTCATTTTTGTTTTATAAATTGAAAATCTGTATTATTCAATAAGTATTCGGTGACTACATATCATAGGCCACAAAATGTACCAAGGAGAATATTAGTTATACATAATGTGCAACATCTCATACATAATGCACAATATAATATATAGTAATACAGTTAAGTATTCGGAGAAGGCAAGGGCACCCCACTCCAGTACTCTTGCCTGGAAAATCCCATGGGCGAGGGAGCCTGGTGGGCTGCAGTCCATGGGGTCACTGGGAGTCAGACACGACTGAGCAACTATACTTTCACTTTTCACTTTCATGCATTGGAGAAGGAAATGGCAACCCACTCCAGTGATCTTGCCTGGAGAATCCCAGGGATGGGGGAGCCTGATGGGCTGCCGTCCATGGGGTCGCACAGAGTCAGACACGACTGAAGAGACTTAGCAGCAGCAGCAAAGTATTATTATTATTATTATTTATTTTTATTTTTGGATGTGTTGGGTCTTAGCTTCAACTTCCTGGTGTGTGCGTGGTGAGGTCTTTCACTTTTCACTTTCATGCATTGGAGAAGGAAATGGCAACCCACTCCAGTGATCTTGCCTGGAGAATCCCAGGGATGGGGGAGCCTGATGGGCTGCCGTCCATGGGGTCGCACAGAGTCAGACACGACTGAAGAGACTTAGCAGCAGCAGCAAAGTATTATTATTATTATTATTTATTTTTATTTTTGGATGTGTTGGGTCTTAGCTTCAACTTCCTGGTGTGTGCGTGGTGAGGTGGGCTTAGTCACCCTGCGGCATGTGGGATCTTAGTTCCCTGACCAGGGGTTTAACCTGCATCTCCTGCATTGGAAGGAAGATTCTTAACCACTGGACTATCAGGAAAATTCCATGTATTATTATCTAAACTTGGATTTTGGTGTATTTCATATATAGTTATATGTATGGTGTTTGTATATCATCTGGATCTTCATAAATTCTGTTATGTAAAAGAATTTACATTGTTATACATGAAATGTTCTGAAAGTGGATTTGGATAATAATCCAATAGGATCTCAGAAAGACGGAGGAAAATATAGTCTGAAACAAACAGCAGTGACTTCATGGTAGAGTATAGATGGAGAGATACAGGATTAAAAAGGCTCTGAGAAATGAGCTTTGGTCTAAGTGGAGACACAGCTTTGTATGTGAAGCAAGCTCTATGATTAAGACTAGCCTCATGGCCATTTGGGGGTCAGGGGAAGATAGTATCATAACCAAGAAGAGGCCACTGGACTTTTGAACAGTAAGATGAAATGATGAAGCAGGTCTTAAGGAATCACTTCCCCATCTCAAACTTCAATCTGTTAGTATCATTGTTGTTTAGTCACTAAGTCATGTCTGACTCTTTTGCAATCCCATGGACTGTAGCCCACCAGTCTCCTCTGTCCATGGGATTTCCCAGGCAAGAATACTGGAGTGGGTTGCCATTTCCTTCTCCAGGGGCTCTTCCCTACCAGGGATTGAAATCACATTTCCCGCACTGGCAGGAGGATTCTTTACCACTGAGCCACCAGGGAAGCCTGTTAGTATCATATATCCCCCTCTTTTGGATTCCCTTTCCATTTAGGTCATCACAGAGCATTGAATAGAGTTCCCTGTGCTCTAAAAGAGGGGGTATGTCTCTGTGTATAGCTGACTCACTTTGCTGTAGAGCAGAAACTAACATAACATGGAAAAGCAACTATACTCCAATAAAAAGTAATGAAAAAAATTCTTAGTGTTGTATTGAGGGAGGCACACAGATTAAATTAAGCCTAGAGAATAGTTCTGTTACAGGTGGCCCTGAATATAATCTGCATCCTTGGATTAGGCAGTGATTTGAGTCCATTTCCAAGTTGCTGAGCTTTGAGTTTGGATCAAGAATTCTACTACGTTCCCCAAATGGAGCACTCACACGTAAAATGGGGTACTTGAGATGTCTCAAAAGAGGTCACTTGAGCAAAACCAAAGCTTGGAAAATAGTAACAATATCTAAAGTTTAAATAAATATTTGAAGAAGTCTTGTTACTGAGATAATAGCGGGTTTTAGGTCCCCTACTAAAACTGGTAAACCCAGATAGATGTTTAAATTAAGCAATGAGGAAATTGGATCAAAGTAAAAACGTCACGACTAAAGACACTTAGAGCCCTAGAATAGTATAAAATGATATTTGGAATCTGCTTCCTTTAAAATAGAACAGACATCCTTCCACAAGACAGATTTATGAGCCAAACTATTTAAAGAAAGAGAATTAGAATGAATTGAAGGGGACTTCCCTGGTAGTCCAGGGGCTAAAACTCTGCCCTCTCAATACAGGGGTTTGATCCCTGGTCAGGGAACTAGATACCACAATGCTGCAACTTAGACCCAGCACAGTCAAATAAATAAAAATAAAAATACACAAAAATAAAAATAAAGTATTTTAAAATTGATTAGAATGAATTAAAGATGTCTGGAGATTCCTTCCAGAAATGAGACACTTATGACACAAAGGAACCAAGGGCTCCAGAAAAATCCATAATATAGTTACTTCTTACATTTCTTCTCTGATCACACAGTCTAAACTTTTCTCTCCCACCATTCCTCAATATTCTATAAAATCGCCTTTGTTCCTTTCATAGTTCTTAAATGCTAATCTGAAATCATCTGGTTTATTTGGTTTAGTTAGTAGAGAACTTCTTCCCCCATAAGAATGTATTAGAGATCAAACATATGGTTGCTAGGGGTAAGGAAGGGGGTGAGGGAGAGTTAGTAGTTTGGGATAGCCATGTACACACTGCTGTATTTAAAATGGATAACCAACAAGGACCTACTCTTTGTTACAGCACAGGAAACTCGGCTCAATGTTATGTGGCAGCCTGGATGGGAGGGAAATTTGGGGAAGGATACATGTATATACATGGCTAAGTCCCTTTGCTGTCCACCTGAAGCTATCACAGCATTGTTAATTGGCTATGCTTCAAAACCAAATGAAGTTTTAAAACAAGAATGTATCATCCATGAGGGCAGAGACCTGGCTACTACCCCCCCAGCACACAATGCCTTGTTTTATATATAGTAGGTGCTCGATAAATATTTGTGGAAAATCGAGTTACGTATATAGTTGCTAAAGTGATGGGGTGAATGAGGCAGGGTGAGATAAGAAAATAGGATCCTCTGTCTCTTAGTACCTGAACTATTTACTTCAGAAAAGCCTTTCTGGTATTGCTTCAATTTTCTGCTTTTTGTAATGAGTTGGAGGGCAGAGTGGCAGCAAAAGCTCCTCTGATTGAAAACTCAGGCTCTGTGCAGCCTTAGCCCTTTCCTGGGTTTCTTGAAGATCATTAGGTACCTCCTGGCCTGATCCCTTTTGCTCGAGGACTTGGCCGCCTTTCCTGAAATTATTATTTTTTTCTCTTCTATTATGCTTGTCCGATGTGGCACTTATACTTTAATGCCTAATAGATAAAACGGTCTCTGTCAGCCTGTACTTCTCCTGCCTGGAGAAAGTTTTACTGCTTCATAAAATCCTGTAATGCCCCAGTGTTTAAAAAAGATCTATCACTCTATCAGTGGGTCTTTATGGGCTCTGTGTACATTTTTTTGCAATGCAAGGTTGGTTCCTGAAGCAAAAAGGGGACAGAGATAAATGGATTTCTGTGCGCTAACGAATGTCAAGAATTTGGCTCAATTTTATACTGAGGCGGTGTTAAATAGTGAAAGCAAAGTGTAGAAAACTCACATGCAATAGCATTAAGCATTATGAAGGAATGGTAATGTAAGATTTTCCCTTAGTAAGTGGCTACAGTAAGAGGATTTTTTTTTTTTTACTGGTTTGGGCTAGAGAGAGAGTCTTGATGGTTGCTGTTTCCATTTTTTCCCTCCTGACAGATGCTCGGAGGCCTAATGCCTGTCCAGTGTTGCTGGTGACAGGGGACATTGGACACAACGCGTCTCTGCCACCCGCTCTGCAGCAGCGATCACTGCATGGTCTGTAAAGTCTTTAAAAGGCATCTTTATTAAGGTGTAAGCTGGAGGAGGATTGGTCCCATTTCAGGCACAAAATCCATCTCCTGAATCTGTTGTTTGAGGGCTGCCTTAGTCACAAGTTGCCTCGTCTCTGTCACAAGCGGATAGTTGGGTGTGTGATCACGCACATGGACACTTGGCACTGGGGCTGTGTCTGTCCCTGTGCAGGTGACCAGAGACACCTGGAGGAAACGCGTGTCAACCAGGGTCCTGGGGACCCTCAAGCTGCTTCCTTGCTCTGCTGCGCTGCTGAGTCACTTCTGGCTGTGTCATGGGTGCGGGCACTCAGTCATTCCCTCATCATTCCAGCATCTGCAGGGAGAAGATGAACTCAGCCATCACCCGCCCTGTGGCCCGGTGGTGGGAATGACCTGATTCCCTGTCGGTGGATACTTGGGACAAGGAGGCTTGTAACTCCCCTTCCCAGCCCTCTGCCAAATAGCTACTTCTCTCCTCATCGCTCTATCATGGGGCACTGAACCTGTGCTCAGAAACTCTCAGAGGGTAAATGAGCATCTGATTCCACACAGATGAACAATGTGTGTGTGTGTGTGTGTGTGTGTGTGTTAGTTCCAGAAAGCATTTACTAAACAATTTGTTTATGCTCTATACTTTGATAACAACTATGGCACAAAACACAGAGCAACAGTAGCTGGAAATGGGACCTGATGCGGGGGTACTTGGCTAATGTAAATAATGTAAACAGATGAACTCGGAAAGTTAACAAACAGGAAGCAGACAGCTCCCCCACACATACGTCTGTTAAATGTGATCTACTGCACAAACTTTCTGCAGCTCTGCAGCTGGACAAGCAGGTACTGAGCAAATGCTCAGTAGCGTGCCTACTTCTTGTCCTACCCAGGATAGAGGATCAAAAGCACAAAGCCTGAAACACAAAAGGCTGCCACCAAAGAGTTTATTTTCTATTGTCAAATATGTGATTTTAAAAAGGAAAGCAAAGGAATGATCTGTTAGTGTTGAGATGGTCAGAAGCACCCCTCACATTCCATTACAACAACTTAAAAGGGCAGATGAAAATACTATGCGTAAGATATACGTCAAAAAATTGGACAACTTGGGAGAAATGTACACATTTCTAGGAACAGAAAATTTTCCAAGATGGAATCATAAAGAAATAGACAGTCTGAATAAACTGATCAGTAGTACAGAAAATAAATGTATAAGAAAAACTAACTCCCAGCAAATGAAAGTCCAGGCTGATACAACTTCACAGATGAATTCTACCAAACATATAGAGTATGGCTAATAGCATATTGAAAAGCAGAGACATTACTTTGCCAACAAAGGTCCATCTAGTCAAGGCTATGGTTTTTCTAGTGGTCACATATGGATGTGAGAGTTGGACTGTGAATAAAGCTGAGCGCCGAAGAATTGATGCTTTTGAACTGTGGTGTTGGAGAAGACTCTTGAGAGTCCCTTGGACTGCAAGAGATCCAACCAGTCCATCCTAAGGAGATCAGTCCTGGGTGTTCATTGGAAGGACTGATGCTGAAGCTGAAACTCCAATACTTTGGCCACCTCATGCGAAGAGTTGACTCATTGGAAAAGACTCTGATGCTGGGAAATATTGAGAGCAGGAGGAGAAGGGGTTTGGGTGGACTCCAGGAGTTGGTGATGGACAGGGAGGCTTGGCGTGCTGCGGTTTATGGGGTCGCAAAGAGTGGAACACGACTGAGCGACTGAACTGAACTGTCAAAATATACTAAAGCCCCATCTTGTTGAGCAAACCCACATTGGTTACATTAATTCATCTGGTTAGTTCCTCAAATACGCTTCTAAATTTCCTAGAAATAAACATGTGCTGTGTGTTCTGCTTAGTCGCTCAGTCACATCTGACACATCTGATACATCTACAAAGATGCTAGAGACTTAGAGCTAAATAAGTCAGGACTCCTTTAGACATGTGGAATCTTAAATCTAGAGAAAATGCTCAGAACTGGTTTTTCTTATGCTGCCACTTAATGAGCTTTCTGATTTTCTCTAAAGAGATCTGGAAGTACAGAGTCGATGCCACAGGCTCTTGAGTCAATTTTATTAAATTCCTCATCTCTAGCTCCTAGTCTTCACTTCATGAAATGCATGTACCACCACCTTAGGAATTCTTCCCAGTCAAAAGACCTGAGTTGCCATAGGTGCTGTTAAAAGCATGTTGGTTGAACTGCATTCTTGTCTGGAGTTAGGTTGGTAGGAGGGTTTAGGATTCAGGAAGCGGACAGGATAAGAACAGTTCTCTGCAAGGGAAGGAAGGAAGGAAGGCAGGAAGGGAGGGAGCAAGGAGGAGGCAGATAAGCTAGATATTCTGTACACTGCACAGAGTTTGGGTGCTGGCAATGTTTAATGAGAACAACCTTCAGAACTTTTTGGCAAAAGTCACTGTAGATGATAATTGTAAAATTGAATATCTGTCTAAATTAGAAAAGTAATCTAACGTCAAGAACAAGATATACTAAAAATATTGGAACAGTTAAATTAGCATCTAAAATGTTGTGACAAACAGTGTAAGGTCTTAGTAACATATGGAATCTTTGAAAACGAAAAATCCCAAACCAAGCTCATAGATAGAGACAACATATGGAATCTTTGAAAATGAAAAATCCCAAACCAAGCTCATAGATAGAGACAACAGATTGGTGATCGCCAGGGGCAGGGGGCTTCAGGCGGGCAAATGGGTGAAGGGGGAGAAGAGGCACAAATTTCCAGTTATAAAATTAATAAGGGGACAATGTAAGTACAGCATGGTTGCTGTTCGGTCACTAAGTTGTATCCAGCTCTTTGAGGCCCCATTAACTGCAACATGGCAGCATGGTGGCTGCATTATTGAATATTTAAAAGTTACTGAGAGTAGATTTTAATATCTCATCATAAGAAAAAAAATATTTTGTAACTATGTTTGGTGACAACCGTTAACTAGACTTACTGTGGTGATCATGTCACAAGGCACACAAATATCAGATTATTATTTTGGACACCTGAAACCAATGTAATTCAATTATGCTTTCATTGAAAAAATAAATGACTAGTGTTGATACAATAAAATAAAAAGTTATGAATGCATTTCCTGGTTTAAAATATGGGAGCAGGAAATGTATATTTACAATTGAGACTAACTTGCATAAAAGGGAGTTCTGCGAAGTATTTGGTAAAAACTAGCTATCCTGAATTTCATCTAAGATTCAGGTGGTCTCAGAATAATATATGTTGGAATTTAGTAAAATGAACTAGACCTTTAAAATTAGGTATGATCTGATAAATAGTAAAATTATCATTAACACAAGAGAAATGGTGAATGGGGAAATGATCAGAGATAGGACTGTTGATTAACCATTCCGAGGATCTCTGTGCTAGTTCTGGTACATAAATTATTGAAACAATAGCTCAGAATTCGCTTTGTTTCATAGGGCTGTACTAAACTTAGACAGGAGAGGAAAAAGGAGAATTTCGGCAGGTAGCACTCTACCTATAGCTTGGAAGGAGATTGGAGAGACCTAGAGTCTATTTTCTCAGAGAAGGCTATGGCACCCCACTCCAGTACTCTTGCCTGGAAAATCTCATGGACAGAGGAGCCTGGAAGGCTGCAGTCCACGGGGTCGCTAAGAGTTGGACACGACTGAGCGACTTCACTTTTCACTTTCATTCATTGGAGAAGGAAATGGCAACCCACTCCAGTGTTCTTGCCTGGAGAACCCCAGGGACAGGGAGCCTGGTGGGCTGCTGTCTATGGGGTCGCACAGAGTCAGACACAACTGAAGCGACTTAGCAGCAGCAGCAGAGTCTATTTTCTAGATAGACTGAATGAAAGGGCGTTCATACTGTTACCTCTAAGAGTAATTCCTAGAACCACTACCTGCTCTAAAATTCTGAGTGGAAATAGCTGATGTTATCTTTTTTTTTTTTTTTTTTTAACACTGAGGAAGTGCACTTTCCTAAAATAAATAGCTGGTTGGGGAAAGAACTACTTACTGCCAGTCAGGTGCCTTTTGCATTCCACCTGCTGCCATGTGGACATGCAAGATTTACTCACAGATGCTGAAAATTATTTCTTGAGAACCAGTTTAAAGTTCGGGTATAGCTGGTTTGGAAAAGTCAGTTTGTGGTCAGGTATGTCTCAGGAGGAGGAAATGTTGACTTATTTTACATGTACTCTATTTTGTTTCAGAAGAAGGGTGGAGATGAATTCTACACAACCTGAGAATCGGGGTGGGGGGTGGGGTCCTATTTTGATGTAAAATCAGACTCTCTCTTATTCCTTCCACCCCTCCTGGCCACACCAGAAGTAAAGTGCTGACAGCCAGCACTGGGATATGGACGCCTAGGCTTTTGATTTAGAGGGACCTCCACAGGTTCACAACTGAGCGACTTAACTTTCATTTTTCACTTTGATGCATTGGAGAAGGAAATGGCAACCCACTCCAGTGTTCTTGCCTGGAGAATCCCAGGGATGGGGGAGCCTGGTGGGCTGCCGTCTATGGGGTCGCACAGAGTCGGACACGACTGAAGCAACTTAGCAGCAGCAGCAGCAGCCACAGGTTCACAACTCCAAACTAAGTGCTAATGCGGGAATGACCTGGAGTGATTTGCTTAACTGACTAGGGTCTCTGCTTGCATGTCTCTGAATGAAGTTCATAGTCTCAGTCTCTTAGGAATATTGCAAAGATGAAATGAAATAGTGTATGTGAAGGAAAGCTAATGACAAACCTACTTAGTGCATTAAAATGCAGAGACACTACTTTGTCAACTAAGGTCCATACAGTCAAAGCTGTGATTTTTCCAGTAGTCATGTATGGATGAGAGTTGGACCATAAAGAAGGCTGAGCACTGAAGAGTTGATGCTTTTGAACTGTGGTGTTGGAGAAGACTCTTGAGAGTCCCTTGGACTTCAAAGAGATCCAACCAGTCAATCCTAAATGAAATCAGTCCTGAATATTCATTGAAAGGACTAGTGAGCTGAAGCTGAAGCTCCAATATTTTGACCATCTGATGCAAAGAACCAACTCATTGGAAAAGACCTTGATGCTGGGAAAGACGGAAGGCAGGAGGAAAAGGGGGAGGCAGAGGATGAGATGGTTTAATAGCATCACCAACTCAATGGGCATGAGTTTGAACAAACTCTGGGAGATAGTGAAGGACAGGGAAGCTCGGCGTGCTGCAGTCCATGGGGTCTCAAAGAGTCGAATACAATTTAGCAACTGAACAAATGTGGCACCCTGGGATAAATGACTGACTCAACTGAGGAAATATTTAATAAATGAAATCTTCCATATCTTATTTTCTAACGTGAAAAATATTAATTGCCTGGAGGATTTTTTTTAACAGATTGATGAGTTGCTTTTAGTCTTGTGTGAGGTTTATCATAAGGAGAAACCAATTTTAACACATAGTTTCTTACATACAACTGTTTGTACCACAAACTAATTTATGAAAAGAACAGGGATGTCAACGGGACCTAGAGGACATTTTCATCAGCTTTGTCACTGAAAGTACCAGGGACACCGTCTGTCTCACTCTGCAGGGGCCCAGAGTCAGGCCCCAAAACACCCAGCAAGTGCCAGGGCTGGCTGAAGGGGTTCTGTCAACATTAATCTTTGAATATTACTTACAGAGTTTATGAGGAAGAAAATGTGATTAACCACACAAAAAAGAAAAAAAAAATAACCCCATTTCTCAACTGAAGGGGAAAATTCCTTTGAGCATAAACAGATTGCACTATTTATACATGAAATATTTTCTGCATCTATAAAGTTACCATGCTCAAGGATTCTAATTAATCGTGGTAGTTGCCAGGGAAACCAAACTAACTCAATGATAGGTTTGCAGGAAGGTGCTGTGCATTTGTGACTATGAGGCAGGTACTTCCTCTGCTAAAACTGAGCAGATGCTTAAGGATTTTAAATGTTCTAGAGAACACAGTGTTATCTGGATGGATTTCCTTAAACAACATCTTGATTTCCTTTCTTTATAACAACTTGGTTTGATACATGGACTAACTATAAGTGTGATAGATTAAGAAGCAGTATTTAGGAACACGGTCCTTTGAAAAATCCCATGAACAGAGGAGGCTGGCGGACTCCATGTCTGTGGGATTGCAAAAGAGTCAGCCATGACTTAGTGACTAAAAAAAACAAATGATTGAGTTAGGAGGCTGTGGTTCCCACTGAAAGAGAGTCTTAATTCTATATATGGTTTGTGTTTGGCTACCTTGTTATGAGAACTGAGAGGGAAGCAGCTGGCAGTGAGAACATAATTTTAAAAATCCCATAAAATCAATAAATTTAGCTAAGTGACTGTTAGAGGAAATTGTGGGAAATTGATGGCATTTGGCTAGAGGACAAAGGATTGCCCACATTTTTCCTATTAACAACCTGTTTTCCTATGAAGATACCAAAAAGATGTATATACAAAGAGCTAGAGGCAAATGAAATAAATAGAAGGTGAGGAGGCAAGTTTAACCAGGTTTGAGGAAGTCTCTAACATGCTGTACTCATTAAGTCAAGTTTCTACAATTACTTAAACCTATTGTTTTATTTTTATAACTCAGATGCCTCTTGTATTTTTTCACCGAAGTGGTGCATTATTGAATCTATAGAGTTTAAAAGTCTACAATTATGTAATTATTGTCCAAAAACAGTATAATCTTATTTACCATGTAGACAATAGGTAATGCTTTCCTGATACCCAGCCTGACCGTCCACCCATCCATCCCATCTATACACTTATCAGTTAAAAATTACGTATTGAGTTCCTACTCTGTGCTCAGATCTATCCGTATATAATAATGAATAGAATTTCTACCCTTAGTAAGACAAATCATGAGCTGATAATGATAGAATCAAATGTTTAATAAATTACAACTTTGTGAACTCTTTAAAAGGCTTGCCAGGAGCTCCAAGTTCAACCTATTTTCTATCTTCTTAAAAAAATCCAGCCTTTGGGTAAATTTCCACTTTTATCATTAGTTTCATGATCTATAGTAACAGCCTTTGCTTTAAAGTCCACTTTCTTATACTATTGATCTGCTCTAGTTATTTTTTAGTTACTGTTATAATATCTCTCTCTGTGTGTATATATATATTAAATTTAAGGTATATCCCTGATCAGTAGCATGTGATTAAATGTATTTAAAAAATCTAGCCTGCTAATAGTAGGCTTTAAATTGGAAAGTTTGTTCTATTTAAATTTATTGTAATTACTCATGTATTTGGCTTTAAACCTACTATTTTATGTTTTCTTTTATCTCACCCATTCCTTTCTTCTCTCTCTCCCATCTTTCTTGGATCAATTATTTTTCTTCTTATTATTTAATTTTTTATTGGGGGATAGTTATTGTTTAATTTTCTACTTTATTAGTTTGCAAGTTATATATTTAAAAATTTTTCATCTTCTGTTGTTTTAGAGATGACAAAACAAATTCATGGTTTATTAAATCTGGTATAAACTGGAATATTTAGCAATTCTTGGATGAAGCAGGGACCTAAGAATCCTTACTTCCCTTTGCTCTTCTTGCCTTTTGTGCCATTATGTCATATTTATATTTCACTTACATTCCACCCCAGAAGACTCACTTCAGATAATTAGTGTTTATGCATATTTATTCACATATCTATTAACAGTCTTCCAGTCTCTCTTCATGTTTCCAGCAATTTTTCTGTTTTCATCTAGGACTGTTTTCCCCTGACCTGAAGTACTTAATTTAATAGTTACCAGTACAAAACACTTGGTTCTCGTTTTTCAAAAACGTTTTTTTTTTGGGGGGGGTATTCATTCTTGAAGTATACTTTTCCTGGATATAGGCTTCTATGTTGATAGTTGTAATTTCCTCCATCATTTAAAAAATACTCCTTTCCATTGCCTTTCTTCTTTAAAGGCTATATCTTTTTTACTTCGCTGCTTAGAAAAATTTTCTCTTGTTTTCTTTTGTCCTCAGGAGGAGTTTAATTATACTGTGGTTGGGTATGGCTTTTTAAAACTAACACACTTGGGGAGAGTAAAGCACTTTTTGCTTCAGTGGTCTGATTTTTTTAAATCAGTTTTGAAAAACTTTGATAAATTGCTTTCTCCTTGCTTTCCTCCATGACTATACATATATCATAATTTTTCATTTTGTCCAAAGTGTCTTACTTTCTTTTCTTCTTTTTCCTAGGCGATGCGCCTGTTCTCTCAAGTTCACTCTTCTGCTGTGTTTAATCTATTTTAAACACATAAGTTCTACATTTTAATTTTTTTCAGATCTAGAATTTCTATGACTCCTTTTATAGATTCCAGTTTTCTGGTGAAATTCTTCTATTATCCTGAAACTATTAATAACAACTATTTTCTATCTCATACCTGATAACTATAATACCTGGATCACTTAAGAATCTGCTTGTATTGAATATTTTTTGACCTTGCTTTCAGTCATTTGGCATTTACTTTGGGCATATCTAATCATTTTTGACTGAATGCCAGACATCGTTATGAAAAACTGTGTAGATGTCTGGAGACTCTGGCTTTGGCTGTCCTTCTCCTGAGAAGAGTTACTTTTGTTTTGGGACAGATAGTTTGAATTTGGGACTGTGCTTTTTTTGAGTTAAGGTTTTAGAATCTGTGATATTGGGTCTGTTTGGTTGCTCTTACTCCTAGGATGTAGACTTTCTGGGTCTTAACTAGCAGTCTGTGATGTTTACCAGGACTCATACAACTGACGTGAAGAGCTGACTCATTGGAAAAGACCCCTGATGCTGGGAAAGATTGAAGGCTGGAGGAGAAGGGGATGACAGAGGGTGAGATGGTTGGATGGCATCACCGACTCAATGGACATGAGTCTGAGCAAGCTCTGGGAGATGGTGAAGGACAGGGAAACCTGGCGTGCTGCAGTTCATGGGGTTGCAAAGAGTTGAATGCAACCAGACAACATACAACTTGGTATACAACCTGTGATGTTTACCAAGACTCATACAACTTGGGCTTCCCAGGTGGCTCAGTGATAAAGAATCCACCTGCCAGAGCAGGAGCTGCAAGAGACCTGGGTTCAATCCCTGGGTCAAGAAGATCCTCTGGAGTAGGAAATCGCAACCCACTCCTGTATTCTTGCCTGGAAAATTCCCTGGATGGAGGGACCTGGCAGGCTACAAGCCCGTGGGGTCATAAAGAGTCAGATATGACTCAGCACACATGCGCTCATACAACTTGGTGGGCTCTGAAGTATGTTTTTGTTATTCTATTTCCATGAGATTGCCAAAAGTTCTTTTAAGTTTCCTAACCTCATAACTGTTGCTATTTGTTGGTATTTCCTTAGCTTCTTTGTCTTTTTGTCCCAGATCCTTAATAAATGCCTGAAGGAAAACTACTTTTCCTTGGAAACCCATGCCTTCAGGTCCTGGCTGCCATGGTAATGCCATAATACCTTCGAACACAACTTTAAAATTTTTCCTAGCTTTTCTAGTTTTTATTAGACATGTAGTTGGTTTGCAACAAATGCCTCCACCACCAGAAGGGGGAATGTTTTATCATATTATTTTCCTAACTTGCCACATTTATTTAAGCTTCACTGACAGGTCAGGATCATATGCATCTTTTTTTTTTCCTAATGTTTTCACTTTCAAGAGAAGCCACAGCCTAGTATGTTTTTTGGTTTCATCAAGATTCATTATTCATTAATCTATTGGCAAAAACATTTTTGTCTTTATTCAGCATCTACAAAGGTAACATTTTGATCATCTCCATTGTGAGCTAGGTCCCTGAACTGAAAAATAATTTTGGTTCTAGCTTTTACATGAACATCTCAAGTGATTTAATGATTATTTTTCTCTTGACGGTTTAAGCTACCTTTGTGCTGGAGCATGTCAATTATATTTCTGCTCTCATATAAGTAAATCATTGAAGACTTACTTCTTGACAAACACTTGAATCTACCTACTTGCAGGACAGTTTTCTATGGTATAGCTGCTTCACCTGAAAAATAAATTATTTGCTCACTAGGGAAAATTTTTTAAAAATGAGTTTTAGCTACTTCTGCAGAGCTTGACTCTCTGGATCTTCCAGAAGAGTTTCTCTGGTGAATTATTTTAAAGGAAGAGAGATAAAAATGAATCCTAGACACTGCTGGTATGCTGGGAGACAGTGGAGTCCCTACGAGATGCTCCTTATTTCAGGAGCAGTGTCCAGAGAGGAGGCTGTTCTGTGCTGTTTGAACAGGCTGGCTTATCAGCATATCACACAGTGCCACCGATGGCACCAGGGACTGGAAAATGGAACTGCAACTATCAGGCATCGAGCTACGTTTTAACATTTAGTTATAAAGGCCATGTCATGCCCTCAGAGATGAAGCAGGGATATTAGGCCTGACATTTTGAATTTCACATGCAAATTGGAAAATCCAACCTAAACTAAGAAAGGACAATGCGAGTAAATGGACTAAGTTCAGGATTCTGAAATAGCTCCTGGGGTAGGCGAATCAAGTTTCCCAAAGGCTCCTGTTTAACTCTATTGCTGGTGTAATCAAAGAAAAATTTCAAATAATACATCTGAATAATACCCGAAGAGTACTACCTGAGTATCTTATTTCATAGAGATTAGTAATAACATGTATCCAGGTGATACAAGTCAATATTATGCCACAGTAATGTAGTTTGTTTCACAACTAGATTATTACACAGATTTTTTAAAAAACTTAATGGTGTTCAAAACCTCCCAATAATGGTACCCATATTGAATAGATTTATGTTTTCCAAAGCCCTTAAATTAGCCTTTCTTCACCATTTTCCAAAGTAGTTAACTGGCTTTCCCCAAAGCAAATTTTGAGGAAGTAATTGGGGCTGGAACCTGTCTGATTTTCATTTCACTGATTTTGCTACCACTTCCACACATTGTGTGCCACCGACAAAATAGTTATGATGAGAAACAGAGAAAACACATAGTTCTGTTGAAATAGGAACCTATTCTTTTTTTCTAAATATTTTAAAAATCTAGTTAATACAAGTCCATCAATGATCTTTTTTTGTACCAAATTTGAATCAGTTAATATGTATAAAATTAAGGGATATATAATCAAAAACAGTTTATACTGCTGTAGTCAAGAACACAGCTACCCACGTGTGCCCCTGGAAAAAATAGGTGTCCTAATGAAACACATCAGGACCCTTAGTCCTTCCCTGCTGTGTCCTCCACCCTCCTTTTGTCTGTGGAAAAGCTTTAGCCAAAGAATACATTTCATCAGAGAAGTGAAACAAATACGAAAGCAAAGGAAAACTGTCAAACAGGACAAAACAGTAACAGTTTAGTCAATGAGCAAAGTCAAGGGCCTTCAGCCCTTTCTCAAGGGCTATAGAACATATTCTGAGCCATGTCCTGTGAGCTGTCTTGTAGATACTGAAACCCCCTACCAGGTGGAAGAAGTTAACTATATGATGGCCAGATTGTACCCATGCATGAGTCCATTTTTTTTCCTTTAATAAGCACAGGTGTGTGTACAGGAGGTAAGAACTGGCTAAGAATGTATAGCTTTCACAGTGGGCCTTAGGCCCTAGAAATGTACTATACTCACAGTATTCAAAAACACACATTTGAAGTTCCATTCCTTAAATGCCTTTTAGCCATTAAAGCCCTTGAATGGATCCTCTGTGCCTCGAATAGAGTCTAACTTCCACAGCATGGTCTACATCTCCCTGACCCCATCTTCTCCCTTCTTGCAGTTCCTAGATTCTTCATGCTCTCTTCACATCTGGCCCTAAATCTTGAGAACTCTCCTCCTCTTCTGACCTTTGCCTGCTTAATCCCTTTCCTTCTTCTGGCTTGCCGTGGTTGCCACTTCCTCTAAGAAACATTTTCTATGTCCCAGATATCAGTGAGATTCACCTCCTAGGTTTTCAAGCACCCAACATTTACTTTATCAAAGGCATCACGATGGGCATTGGAATTGACTATTTGTTGGTCTTTATTACCCGCTATTCTCTATGTATGCTGTGCATAGGATCTGTGTCTGTCTTGCTCCTCCTTTTATTTCAGGCATTTAGCACCCTGCCTGGCATATAGCAGACACTCCACATATCTGAAGAATGAATGAATAAAAAATCATTCTGACTCTCTGAGAAAGGCCTTCAATGGGCGAAGACCTTGACAAGGACAAATATCAGTCTGATTTAGTGTCTAATACATACCACCATTTTCTGTACATAATCTCTCAGTTAATCTCTTTTTATGGAGAAAAAGTAAGAAAACAGCTAATATCTTGTGATAGATTGTTTTCTTGGCCAAGATTCCCAATGGTCCCTTTTGAGGATATTGCCCTAGTGAACTCACTCAGGGTCACGCGACATGGGAACAGAAATGGCAAGTATGACCTTGGTGCAGTAGCTTCAAAGCCATGCATGGTGGCTTGCCATGTCATTCATCACTGATACGTTTCAAAAAGAAGTTTCTTTTAACTGAAACCTCAGATACTGTGGAACAAACCCCAGCTAACTTGAACAGGGTGAGAAATAGAAATGTTTGTTATTTTAAACCACTGACAATAACACACTAAATAGCGTACTGTAGTCTACCCTACTGCTGGAGATCCATTCAGCTGACTTCCAATGAAGAGGGGTTCAGTGAAAAGATTCAACAGGGAATTTCAGGCACATGGTAGATTAGAACCAAGAACACTTAGGTTTCATTGGAACAAGACACTAAAATGCCAGAAACTGGAGCTAATTGGTTCATATCTTAGAAGCAGCCTCACATTTCTACTTCCCAAAGCTTACCTACTATTTTTTCTTCCTCCCTCCATACATTTTATATATGTAGCAGTTATAAATCTGACCCAAATGAAGATGATCCCAGGCCTTTGTTTCTATATGATCTTCCAGCTTGGGACCCACTACCAACTGCCACCTCTCTCTGAGTCTCTTGGTCTGTTATTGAGAGAGAGATTTATGATTTTAGTGAATCTTTTTGAACCAGGTTAAAAGTAAGAAGTTGCTGGCTGGTCAGTATTATTGCTCACCAGTCTAAAGTTTGTCCATCAGTTGTGTGTCTGTGTGAGTGTGCTGGGGAGGGTAGTTGTAGTTCAGTAAGAAGCCATGTGCTACAGAACATAGCTATTTGGGACAGCAAAGACTGTGATTGGGTTCTGTGTCTTAAAAAGTATATAGGAAGAAGAGATATCTTAAAATATGTCAATTTGCCATGTCGTTTTTCTGAGGAAAATAGTATTATTTTTATTATTAGTATTATAACATTTCAGATTATAAAACTAAGATCAGGTAGGTAATTTGGCTAAAATTGTACACTAATAAGTAAAGGGCAGAGTAGATTTAAATTTTAAATTTTGCTATGTTTAGCTGACCTCACATTTTATGCTTTGCAATATAGTAAATCACCTCAAAGATTGGAACTGTCTGCATCAGTGAAACAAGAATGAATAACTTTATTGCAAAAATGAAATAAAAATTTAAAGTATAACAAATGGGGTTACTTTTGAAGGGAAGAATGAATAATTGGTATACACCATGGGGGAGAAAATGTTTCACAGTCCCCCAAATGTTTTATTCCCAACCTATTTTCCCAATATTTCATTGTAAAAAGTTTAAATATGCAGAACTTGGAGTAAATAGCCACATATCCACCTAGCTCTTAAAACTGAAATCAACATGTACACACCACTATATTTAAAATGGATAACCAACAAGAATCTACTGTATAGCACAAGGAACTCTGCTCAATGTTATGTGGCAGCCTGGATGGGAGGGGAGTTTCGGGAAGAATAGATATATGTATATATATAGCTGAGTCCCTGTGCTGTCCACCTGAAACTACCACAACGTTATTAATCAGTTACTCCAATATAAAATAAAAAATGAAAAGTTGTATTTTGCTATATTCTTGCCTTATCACACGTTCACATATTTATGCAGCCATCCATCAAGCTATCTTATTTTTGATGCACTTCCAATTGAGTCGCTTGGCACCCTATCTTCAAAGACTTCATCAGTTTGTTGGAGTCTGGCAAAAATATTCTTAAAAGCACTCTAAGTCCTTGCTACTCAAAGTATGTCCCATGGCCACCAGTAGCACTGGCACCACCTGAGACCTTGTTAGAAATGCAGACTCTTAGGACCTTCTCTAGATCTGCTGCTGTTGCTGCTAAGTCGATTCAATTGTGTCCGACTCTGTGCGACCCCATAGATGGCAGCCCACCAGGCTCTCCCGTCCCTGGGATTCTCCAGGCAAGAACATTGGAGTGGGTTGCCATTTCCTCCTCCAATGCATCAAAGTGAAAAGAGAAAGTGAAGTCACTCAGTCGTGTCCGACTCTTAGCGACCCCATGGACTGCAGCCTACCAGGCTCCTCAGTCCATGGCAGGAGGAGCATTTTCATTTCCTCCGTCCATTTTCCAGGCACGAGTACTGGAGTGGGGTGCCGTTGCCTTCTCCGTCTCTAGATCTACTGAACCATAATCTGCGTTTCACCAAGATCCAGGTGATCTGCGTATGCAGTAAATGTTGAAAGAGACTGATACGGATGACTCCCATGAACAACAAGGGTTGAGAAATACTAAAAAGTAGTTTCATTACATGTTTCTTCCACTTAGCACCACGATGGTCTCAATTTGAATCTTGGGGTTTTTAAATCTCTGATGTGGGGAGAACACTTCGCTTCTAGTAGAAGGGTCAGATGTGATCACTAATGGAGCAGAGCCTAGACACAGGGTACCTGTTGTTTCCACAGGAACACACACAGCAGGGGCATCCAATTCGATACCTCCCAATGGTGTTCTATTGTTACTCAGTTTTGTAGATAACAATGGAGAAAATAATCTAGGTAAGATCCAAAGACAGCAAACAGATAGAACAGGTTTTTGAAGTCAGTTAGATACAAACCTATGACAGGCCTAGATGGTTTGAAGTAGGGGTCAGGGCTGCAGGGAGAAAAGCAGTTTGGAGGCTCAAAAGAAGTGAGACATGATAAAGAGAAGTGAGAAAGAACAGTTTCTTAATCATTTATAGTTGAAGATTTACTGGGATGGGGAAGGACGATACGGTAGGGTCACGGATTCAGAGAGGCCAGGGATTCATTAAAAGGGTAAAAAGAGACTGAGTAGATTGGCAGTGAGTTTACTGAAAATCAGTAAACATTTATTAACGTGTGGCAGTCATGACACTGAACATAATTTCTTTGCTGATTAAAAAAAACAGCATAGAGAAAAAAAGAATCATACATCCATGAAGAAGGGGCAAAAGTGGCACGCTCCAGTCATGAGGAAAAACAGAAAGAGACCACACAACCCGAGAGCCCCGGGCAGAAAGAGTGAGCTGCCCTGCAGAGTAATGGAATTCAGAAGCAAAACAAAACAGCCTTCTAACTATTTCCATGGCAAACTAGGCATCTCCAGATTACCAGAGAGTACCACCACGTTCAACAGCCCCAAACAAAATCCCTAGAGATCTCTAGTCTTACTACTCAATTCTGTGTTGTGCCAGCATCCTCTATGTCTAAAGAACTCCTATTTCAGCCGCCCTCCAGAAGTGAGCCCGGTTCCTTCCAGTGACTACACTATTACCCAACCTCCAGGTGGAGTCACCGGTTCCCCTTTCTGTGTGAGTATGTGTCTGTATGTCTCTTTAAGTTCCCTAAAGTAAACGTGGCTTCCCAGGCAGCTCAGTGGTAAAGAATCTGCTGCCAAGCAGGAGATGCATGTTTGATCCCTGGGTCAGGAAGATCCCCTGGAGAAGGAAATGACAAGCCACTCTGGTATTCTCGCCTGGAAATTTTCATGGACAGAGGAGCCTGGCATGGGGTTGCAAAGAATCGGACATGACTTCATGACTAAACAACAAAGTAAATGGACAGTGAAGAAAGGAGAAGCATTTCATAGGTTGAAAGCCCCAATACAATAGGACAAAAGGTTAAGACCATTTACAATACACCCTCAACGTCAGGAGTGATACCAAACTTTGTCTGTTTCCTGTCCATCTTCTTAGGGGTATTGTATATTGGTATGGTTATGATGTCCTAAATGAATTGAGCACTTTCTCAAAAGTGTCACCTGATAAACGCATTCTCTCCACCAGATGTTTCTCTTCTCATCAGCAGTTATGGATGCTATTTTTAGCCAAGGCTGTGAGTTTTATCTTTCCAAGTAGGACTGTTGCTTCAGCTCCTTTTATTTTACTTTGCTTCCATATTTTTTTTTTAAAAGGCTCATTTCAAAAAAATTTCTAAAGAAGCTTTCAGTAAATTTCAATGCTTTTTCTTCCTAGTCACCTAAATAGAGCAGGCCAAAGAATGTAGCCTTCAGACATCCTCTTAAAGGTTAGTACTTGATTTGCTGAAAACAATCTCAACTGTAGTGAATTAAAGTAAAATAATCCAAATCATCCAAGGATTGAATATTTTTATTTTAAAAGGGAACAAGCAAGTGATCTACAGGCAAAAGTCTGAAATACAGTTTCTGAGGGAGATGAAATTTACCTTCCATAGCAAAGGTGTGCTAACTCCAAAGAATAGTTTTGTTGTATCCCATCCCATAAAATATTGTAAGTGACAGAGGGTGACAGCGGGCATGCGGGACATTTTCCATTTTCCTTTCCAGATTCACTTTCCAACATTTCCCACCTGCTCTGTGCTCGAGCTCTGGCTGTTCGGGGCTGTATGAAGAGCCTTCCTGGTCCATGACCTGCAGTTGGGTTTGGCCAATGAAAGGCATCAGCAGGGTACATGAGGCTATAGGAGGCAGAGTTCTGGGTATTTATCTTCCAGGCTCCTTTCCTACTGGGTCTCCTCTGATTGGCTGCATCCCAAATGAAGTCCACGACTGCTGGGCAGATTTGTCTTTTCAAAAAATGTTTGTTTATATATTTATTGACTGTGCTAGGTCTTCGTTGCTAGCACAAGGGCTTTCTCTAGTTGCGGAGAGTGGGGGCTCCTCTCTAGTTTTGGTGTGTGGGCTTCTTATTGTGGTGGCTTCTCTTATTGTGAAACATAGGCTCGAGGCCACCCAGACTTCAGTAGCTGTGCTGCATGGGCTCAGTAGTCGTGGTGCATGGGCTTAGGTGCCCCACAGCATGCAGGATCTTCCTAGGCCAAGGATTGAAAGAACCCATGTCCTCTGCATTAGCAGGTAGATTCTTAACTACCAGACCACCAGGGAAGCCCCTTCCCACCCCCAAATTCGTCTTACAAGTTCCCTCTTCTTATTCCTGCACCTGATTCCTGCCCTTGCTCTGTGAGGTGTAGAGATAACACCACCACCCACAACAACACCCCACTGTCTTTGGCTCTTGGGTATTTCACCATCCTTATTGTTCCCTTCCATTTTGTAAATACCTCCTTCTTCAAACTTCCCTAAATTTCCCCATTTGAATTCTCCACATGCTTCCTGCTGGTGCCCTGACTGATACTAACAAAGTGGACCTTAGTTATATTAATTCATTCATTCATTTACTCATTCATCTAATCCTTTATTGATTTATTTATCCACCACATACGGAGTATCTACTCTGGGCTCTGTGCATTATGCTATTCTGTGCCTTAGGGAAATAAACACTGTGCAAAAAAAAAAAACCCAGCAGGTAATCTCCACCCTTATGGAGCTTAGGTCTATTCAGGGGAGACAGACACCATCTAAAAGAAGCAACTGAATTAGAACATGTTAGAAAGTGGAAAGTGTTATGAAGATTTATGGAGGGAAAAGAGTAGGAAGCGTGTGTGTGGGAAGAGACAGGGTGTGATTTTAGATAATGTGGTTAGGGAAGGTTTCACTGAGAAGGTGGTATTTGGTTAAAGATTTAGAAGAGGAAAAAGAAAAAAAACAAAGTAGACATTTGAGGGAAGCAGTCTAGGCTGAGGAAATTGCAGTTGCAAAGGCCTGAAGGCAGGGAATTCATGGATGTTTGAGGACAGTGTGGCTGGAATAAAATGAGAGAGCAGGAGCATCCTGGGAGATGAGTTCAGGGAGAGGAGGCCATGTCAGAATGCACAGGGCAGATAAACCAGTAGAGCAACTGGCCTCCATTGGAGTAAGTCAGGGAGCCTTTGGAAATTACTGAGCAGAAGAATGATATATGAAGCTTGTTTTAAGATTATTCTGGAACTTGTACTGAGAACAGGTGCTAAAGGAGTGAGTGTGCAATCAGGGAAACCAATTAGGATACTGTTGCAATAATTAAATGGAGAGGTTTTGGTAGCTTGGAGCAGGGAGGTAGCAGAGAAAGAAGAGGTCAGCTTCTGAATACACCCTGAAAAAAACAACTGATAGATTTACTGATAGATTGGATACTGTGTGTTGTCCAGGCTGATCAATTGTGTCTCCCTGAAACTCATATTTTGAAATCCTAACCCCAAAGTAATGGTGTTGGTAGGTGATTAAGTATGGACGGTGGAGGCTTCATGATGGGGATTAGTGCCCTTATAGAAGATACCCCTGAGAGCTCCCTGACCTCTTCTACCATATGAGGACACAGGCAGAAGATGGACATCTGTGAATCAGGAAGCATGCTCTCACCAGACACCAAATCTACCACGATCTCAAAATTCTTAGCGATTAGAACTGTAAGAAATAAATTTCTGTTGTTTATAAGCCATTCAATCTATGGTTGTTTCTTACAGAAGCCAGACTGAACTAAGACAGTGTATAAATGAGTGCATTCCATAATAACCCCAGGGGTTTTAGACTAAGAAAACAGGAAGAGAGAGTAGTGGTTAATGGAGACAGAAGAGACTGTAGAAGGGGAAGATTTGGGAATGAAGAACTGGATTTCAAGTTTGGGCCAAGTAAGCTTGAGATGTCTATTAGACATTCATGTGCAAAGTTTGCAAAGGTAATTGGATATATGTCTGGAATCCAGAGGAAATTTCCAGGTAGAAAGTATAGATATGGCTGTCATTCACTTTTATATTGTTTTGGGGACCATACAAGTGAATTTATCAGAGGAATTCTCAATAGAAAAGTCTAAACAAGGAATTTTGGGGTACTCCAACAATAAGATATTATGAAGATGGGGAGGAATTGGTAGTAGAGACTGAGAAAAAGAGTTCAGTGAAGGAAAAGGAAAACTGGATAGTATGACCTCTTAGAAACCAAGAGAATACAGTGTTTCAAGAAAGAGAGTGCTTAACTGTGTCAATTGTTTCTTATATTACAAGACAAACAATGAGAATTGTCTATTGGGTTTAGTAACATGGGAGTTGTTGAAATGAGCTCCAGACTACAATCTGTGAGACTATTGCCAATAGAGATTCTTGCTCTTCTGCTAGTCCTGACAATCTAAAAGACTATACTGTGAACCACCTGTGGGAGGGAACTATTCCTGATCTCTAGTAGTTGAGGGCGAACTCTGGCTGATAACAACAAAGCTGAAGCTCTCACTTCTATAGTTTCAAGGAGCTAAATCCTGCCAACAACCTCACTGTAGCCTGGAATTCTTCTGATTCGTCTCTAGTCAAGCCAGAGGTGAAGCTAACCTTTAACAGGAAGGCATGGGTCATGTCTGCAGTCCCAGAATGTTCAGAGAAATCTGGACATTCAAAGTTTTAAAATGCCCATATGTTCCGATTTCATCTCAGAGTCACATTACTTACCAATCAAGGCCTTAACCTTGGCATAATAGACTTGCCAGGTTTCAGAATTAAATCTTATATGATACTCCACTACCAATTAAGTCCTGGACCTGATCTTTAGCTTTCTTTTTTTCTCTTGCTGCAGCAGATGAGCTTTGCATGCTGCCAAAGAAGCTTTCACTGTTTGCCTTAAATTGATGATTTATTATCTTTGGCCTTTCATTATCTTTCTACCATACTTAACAACCTCCAGTAACAGCTCTTCAATTCTATATTCTTATAATTAGTATTTCCTATAGCTCTGAATGCTTGAGACACTGTGTCTTTCCGGGTATTCTTTTCCATGGGTATACCCCGTCAAAGGGAGTATAACAATCGCAGCATGCCAACATGCTCAGGACCCGTCATAACTCCATTTCCCACCTGTGGTGCTGTCCTTCATGCCAACTTGGAGACTGATGCTGCAGTTCCAAAAGCTGACTGTAGAATCTGCCCTCTAGCGTCACTTATCATACTATCTGTTACATTTCCTTCTCTGCTAAGCAGACTCTGAGATAAAGATGTGTGCAGGTGTTTTCTGTGATAGCAATGGAGTAAGGGGAGTAGGGCAAAGGGAGAAGTTGAAATGCCAAGCGTTTATAACAGAGCAGAGTCCTTAGCTGATCTCACTGGGGCAACAGAGTTGGGATGGCCATTCAGAGATGTCGCTGACTGAGGCAAAAAAAAAAAAAAAAAAATTCCTGGATCTTTGTACCCCTACACCAATCAGTCTTTGGATGTAAAACCCTGGGGAAAAGGTATAATCTTGGTCAAGTCAGCTCTCTCTGGTGGAGGGTAATTCCTGTGAGGAGCAACTCAACTGTGAGCCAAGAACAGCCAGCCATGTTAGCAGCGAGGTGACTAGATGCTTGTGCTCTGAAGCAGAGATCTGGACACGGCACTAGAGCGGAAAAAGGTGATGCTGGAGAGAGTGAGGTAGCTCAGAGAGACCATGGAATTCAGACAGGTGATGAGGTATATCAGAGGATCATCGATCCCAATGATGTCTGTGGATTGTTGGAGTCAGCAATCCAGAGGTAACACACTACAATAACAAGAGATGGCATTGGAGTGTGGGATGATTGTAATTGAGGTTTTGAAAAGCTTCATGCTCAGAACCTTACATGACCATTTATTCTAAAGATTGAATCACTCAATCAGAAAGTCTGGTCATATATCAAACTACTTGCCAAATGAAAGCTTACCTATATATACTGGCGTACAGTTCTATTAGAATTGTATGCATTTAAACATGCCCACATATACAATCTTAAGAGTGTGGAAGGCTATAATCATCTTTGCTCCAGTGCTGGTGGCAAATTACGTTGAAAAGTTTGGTGGTAACTAGTTTGGCAGTTTTCAAATTATCTCAGTGGAAATAAATGGTGTTTTTGTATCAGAAGCAACTATCACGGTTTTTCCCCAAATCTAGTTCAAAAGTGGATATTAAAACACAAATAACCAAATATTCTTATTTGTCTGTACTACAAAAGCCAATTCTCTTACTTCCTGGTCTCTGAAACTCTTTATCACAATTGAAATGTAGAGGTTCCTTGGAAACCAAGGAAAGGTTTTTGTTTTTTTTTTTAATTGAAGTTTAGCTGATTTGCAATGTTGTATTAATTTCAGGTATACAGCAAAGTGATTCAGATGCACACATATAAATGTATACTTTTTCAGATTTTTTCAGAAATATATATGTGTATAGTATGTATACATACACACACACACATACTTCTTGAGATTCTTTTATAGGTTATCACAAAACATTGAATATAGTTCCTTGTGCTATATAGTAGGTCCTTGTTGGTTATATTTTTTATATATAGTAGTGTGTATAGTTAATCCCAAATTCCTAATTTATCCTCTCCCTTTCTCCTTTGGTAACCATAAGTTTGATTTCTATGTCTGTGGGTCTGTTTCTGTTTTTTTCTTTTTTTTAATATTAAGCTCATTTGTAATATTTTTTTAATTTTTAGATTCTACATGTAAACAGTATCGTGTATTTTGTCTTTCTCTGTCTAGCTTACTTTACTTAGTATGATAATCTCTAGATTCACGGCAAGGAAAGCTTTGCACAAGAAATGGAAGTTTGTAGACTTCACATGCCAAAGAAAAGTCTGCAGACTTTTAAACTCCAATTAGAATATGCTTCATTGGGAACTTCAATTTTTCATCCATTTCCAGAAGAAACTCACCATCCTCCACTAAATTTTGAAGGCTGCTGGAAAAATTCAGGATGAAATGGCTACCTGCGTACAGACATGAGGCAATGATGTGAACTTAATCAAAATTAGAGATTGAAAAGGATACTTGAACTATTCCTTCCTGAGGGGTAGATATTTCCTACAGCCCAATAAACTTTTATTTAAAAAATTCTACCTCTGATTCTATAGCTGTACTTATACATGCAGGCATATATTTGTATATGAACAACTCTATTCTGGATAAAATCGGGTAACCAGTGGTCCCCAACCGTTTTGGCACCAGGGACCATTTTTGTGGAAGACAGGTTTTCCATGGATGGGGGGATGATTCAAGAGCATTACATTTATTGGATACTTTATTGCTATTATTATATCAGCACCACCTCAGATCATTAGGCATTAGATCCCGGAGGTCAGGGGGGACCCCTGAGGTACACTCCCACTGCTTGACTTTTTTCAGAGCACCATGAATGCTTTCCCTTAATATTCGTGATTGATTTTTCCATTCGTGTTGAGAAATTATTGTGTATCCTAAAGCCAAGGCCCCAAATGGCATGAACAGGAAGGGCAAATAATCTCACAAACGTGTGTAGAACACTGAGTAGACAAGAGGGATAAAAAGAGAAAGAAATTATATAAACACAAAGTCAAGAGTGAGAAACTAGAACAAATTAATGATTTGACATCTATTTTAGCACCTACTTTTCTGAAAATGCTGTTCTCATGCCTGTTTTTTATTTTTTTTTTCATTTTAATCTTAATCTTTCTTTCAGAGTTTTTGAGACTCCTTGACAAAAGATGGGTGAGTGGTTTGGATCAGTATGAATATTCAATCAGATCACTTTTGGGCAGCCTTCAGGACTTTCCCTCCATCACAGATGATAGAATGTTCTAAGGCTATTCAGTAATTTGAATGGAATCTGGCTAAACCAGCATACGAAAGATATTTTTCATGAAAAAAACTGATGTACAATGGACAAAAAGAAACTAAAGACCGATCTTGCCCTCATGGAAGAAAGATAAACTTACATACAGTTAGGAAGCTATAAAATCCTAATGAATATTTCCTGTAGCTCCTCCAGAGAGGCCAGGATTGGGAAAAGGGTGAAACTGCATCATTCTAGTTATTGAAAAACTTCAAAAGGAAATACATCACATTATTGATACAATACTTGATATTATTAGTGGTGGGTACGTGGATTTCCATGTATATCTTGGAATACGTGTATATTATTTCATGTATATTATAATCTTCCTTTCTATATGTTTGAAGTACTTCATAGTAAAATACTGTAGAAGAAACTTAGGAGGAAATTACAATATTAAAGTTGAACTGTATGGAATTTGTTGTCTTCAATTGTGTTTGCCCCAGGAAAATAGCAATTTCCTATGGTTCAAGATAATAGCATAGACACTTGAAATAGCTTCTTCCCAAAACCACTCATGGAATACATTTTTTTTGAAATTTAGTATTTTAGTTAGTGTGGCCCAAAGAAGGAAAACATGCTTACAAGGAATAGTTTAGTTCAGTTCAGTCGCTCAGTCATGTCCAACTCTTTGCGACCCCATGAATCGCAGCACGCCAGGCCCCCCTGTCCATCACCAATGCCGGGAGTTTACCCAAACTCATGTCCACCGAGTCGGTGATGCCATCCAGCCATCTCGTCCTTTGTAGTCCCCTTCTCCTCCTGCCCCCAATCCCTCCCAGCATCAGAGTCTTTTCCAATGAGTCAAATATTCACATGAGGTGGCCAAAGTATTGGAATTTCAGCTTCAGCATCAGTCCTTCTAATGAACACCCAGGACTGATCTCCTTTAGGATGGACTGGTTGGATCTCCTTGCAGTCCAAGGGACTCTCCAGAGTCTTCTCCAACACCACAGTTGAAAAGCATCAATTCTTCGGCGCTCAGCTTTCTTCACAGTCCAACTCTCACATCCATACATAACCACTGGAAAAACCATAGCCTTGACTAGATGGACCTTTGTTGGCAAAGTAATGTCTCTGCTTTTCAATATGCTATCTAGGTTGGTCATAACTTTCCTTCCAAGGAGTAACCGTCTTTTAATTTCATTGGTGCAATCACCATCTGTAGTGATTTTGGAGCCGAAAAAAGTAAAGTCAGCTACTGTTTCCACTGTTTCCCCATCTATTTCCCATGAAATGATGGGACCAGATGCCATGATCTTAGTTTTCTGAATGTTGAGCTTTAAGCCAACTTTTTCACTCTCCTCTTTCACTTTCCTCAAGAGCTTTTTAGTTCCTCTTCACTTTCTGCCATAAGGGTGGTGTCATCTGCATATCTGAGGTTATTGATATTTCTCTGAGCAATCTTGATTCCAGCTTATGCTTCTTCCAGCCCAGTGTTTCTCATGATGTACACTGCATATAAGTTAAATAAGCAGGGTGACAATATACAGCCTTGACGTACTCCTTTTCCTATTTGGAACCAGCCTGTTGTTCCATGTCCAGTTCTAACTGTTGCTTCCTGACCTGCATATAGGTTTCTCAAGAGGCAGGTCGGGTGGTCTGGTATTCCCATCTCTTCCAGAATTTTCCACAGTTAATTGTGATCCACACAAGGTACAGTAATAGATAATTATTTCAGATATAGAGTTTCTCTAGAGTCAATGTTTATTTTGTAACCAGTGATGTTACTAGTGCATCCATATTACAGAAAATCTCATAAAATGTTAATTCTATTCCTGAACATCAATGTAAAATATCAGTGTAAAACAAGAAGGGTGGCTCTAATATGATTGCTTTCTTGGGTGAAATTAGGAATTTTTAGGCTATTCTAAACAGAGCAAATGAAAATTATTTGAAGCGTATGAGACATTGAATACTGGGTTTCTAAATGTCCTAATTTTCTGAACCTGTGACTATGCCACCTTACATAGCAAGAGAAATTGTGCAGATGTGACTAAGTATCTTGAGATGAGGCAATTAGCTGGATTATCTGGATGAGTCCAAGGTAATCACAAGGGTCTTAATAAGAGGGAGGCAGGAGGGTCAGAATCAGAGACACCTTTTGGATGGAAGCAGAGAGAGAAAAGGAGATGTGGTGATGAAAACAGTGGTCAGAGTGATGTGGACCCATGAGATTCTAGGATCTGGAAACGGCAAGGATATAGATTCTCCTCTAGAATCGCCAGAAAGAACACATTCCTGCTGACCCATTTTAGGTTTCTGGCCTCCAAAACTGTAAGAAAATAAGTCTGTATTGTTTTAAACCACTAGACTTGTGACAACGTGTTATAGCGGCAAGAGAGAATTAATGCAAAGCCTTTTTTAAAAGGAAGGATTTCTGGGTTTCCCTGCTGGCTCAGTGGTAAAGAATCTGCCTGCCAATGCAGGAGCCACAGGTTGGGTCCCTGGTCCAAGAGGATGCACATGCTGTGCAGCAGTTAAGCCGATGCACCACCACTGCCGAGCCTGTGCTCTAGAGTCGGGGAACCACAACGGCTGAAGACTGCGAGCCCTAGAGCCTGTGCCTCGCAACAAGAGAAGCCACCGCAGGGAGAAGCCCGTGCGCCACAGCCAGAGAGTGATCCCCCAACTTACAGAAAAGCCCGTGTAGCAGTGAAGACCCAACATGCCAGAAACAAATAAGATTATTTTTAAAAAGGAAGAAAGATAAACTTACATACAGTTAGGAAGTTTACCTTTTTAGTTCTCATGCACTCAGTGGCATATGCACATATTAAAAGTATTTCTGTTAAATTCATTTCTGGAAGTTTAGGTTTAAAGTTATCGCAAAGGCCTTTTGAATTAACAAAACTTTCAGTGCTTGTAGCAACCCACTCCAGTATTCTTGCCTGGAAAAAATCCCATGGACAGAGGAAGTGGCAGGCTACAGTCCATGGGGTTCCAAAGAGTTGGACACAACTGAGTGCTTTTTTTTTTTTTTTCAGTGCTTGAATTGAATTTCTTCATCCTTATATACAGCTCAGGATAGCAAATCCAAATATTTGGGTGAGTTTGTTCAGATGTATGAAAAATACTTTTCTCTCTATGGGTTTCTCCCATTGATCTTACTTTTACCTTTTGAGTCTACACTAAATAAGGCCAATACCTCTCTTCCAGTGTATTTCACTAAAATGTTGGAAGATAACTATCGGGCCCTTCTTCTCTGTAACATCACAAAAATACTTCGATTTACTGGTCAAGAATCATTTCCCCCACTGTTATTTAGATATTGGATTTCATCATATTCAAGAATTTCTCAGTTTCTGGAAACAAATCATGATTGTTCCAAGCTTGTCTTGGGTTGCTTTACTCCCTTGTACCACAGATTATCCGTAGGTAGTTATCTAGGCCCGTTCTAACAATGGCACAATACAGGGTATTCTGCTATTTTTCTCAGTTAAAAAAAAAAAAAAAAGCAAAAGAAGAGAAAGTCACCTTTTTGATTTGGACATCAGGTTGGAAAGAGATAGCAGCCATCTTGCAACCTTGAGGGGCCAAACCACAGAATAAAAGGGAGAAAGTTGAGGATAATGGAGCAGAATGATAGAATGAATTTAGGCTTTTGATCATTTAAGAACTGAACTGATACTTGAAGCACCAACTTCTGGACTTCTTGGTTTAGGAGATAATAAAACATCATTGTTTTAGTCAGCCTGGTCTGCTGTAAATAAAAGTACCACAGACAGGGTGGCTCAACTGTAAAAACTCATCGTCACATAGTTCTGGAGGCTGGAGGTATGAAACTGGGGGCCAGCAAGGTTTGGCTCCGGTGAGGTTCCTCTTCCTAGTTTGCAGATGACACCTCTCACTGTGTCTGTAACGTGGTGAAGAGAGAGCAAGTGAGCTCTGGTCTCTTTCTTTTCTTACAAGGACACCAATTCCATCATGAAGCCGCCATCCTTATGACCTCATCCAAATCTGATTACTTCCCAAAGGCCCAACCCCAAGGACCATCACACTCAGGAAAGGTGGGGGGTGGGGATGGTTAGGACCCCAACATATGAATTTGGGGGATACAAATATTCAGTCTGTGACAGTTCTTATTCTTTTACTTTCAGGCAGAAGAACCCTAACTCTGACATTTCTACTCCAGTTCCTTCAATACTCTCTATTTGAATTGGGTGCAAAATTTCCATAGCCTTGGTTAGTGTACACTGTTTCTCTTGCATGTATCTATATCTCTTTTCACGAGTGAGGGGATGGGCAGAGGCCTTGGTCCAGGTTTAGCTGACAAGACAGAAAGTGAGATTATGTTATCAGTAATTTTAGATTTTATGGTTTTATTACGGCTTTCCAGTGGCATTGGTGGTAAAGAATCCACCTGCCGATGCAGGAGACATAGGAGTCTCAGGTTTGATCCCTGCGTTGGGAAGACCCCCTGGAGGAGGAAATGGCAACCCACTCCAGTATTCTTGCCTGGAGAATTCCATGGACAGAGGAACCCAGTGGGCAGCAGTCTCTGGGACTGCAGAGAGTCGGTCAAGACTGAGTGACTGAGCATGCTCACATAGTTCTATTAGAGTATGATTTCACAATTTCTTCAGAAACCTCAGCCTTTTGTTGACTCCAAATGAGTTCACCAGTGATTCTCTAGCATTTGCTAATCTATGTCTCATCTGTGATTAATTATGCAGTTTACTTTAGGGACCCAAGTAGGTGATCTTAGTCCTGTTGATTTTAGGCCTTTTGGGTCTTTTGGAGATTTCTTATTTTCTATTGGGTTATAGTATTCTTGAATTTTTATTTAAATTATTCCAAATTTACGAACTCCTAGCCAGTCTCAGATGATCCACAGATGTGTTGAATGTTGTTGTTGTTTAATCAACTCATTGTAGAAGACAGAGGGTTGTGCGATTCCATGTGAATTTCCCTAAAGTCCATAAAGGCTCAGCCATCTGATTGTTTACAAATGTCCATAGCTGCTCAAGAATCCCTTTTAGACTGTGATTCCCTTTAAAACAGGGACGAGGACTTATTCATCTTTTCCAGGTATTGGGGACGCAGAGCATCTGGTTCTCAGTAGGAATCCACAGGATGTTTAATGAACTGGTCCTCCGCTCTTGCCTGCCTATTAGCAGAGCCTGCGAAGACTTTATAATATACCAGTGCCTCACCTTACTCCAACAGAATCAGATAGTTTAAGTGTTAGGCCTAGGTACTGATAATTTCAAAAAGCTCCTCAGGTAATTACAATGTATTCTTATTGTTCCAAACCACTGACATATTGAATCATTATTCTGTGACTCAGACTCAAATTCTTTTATTATGTCTGTAAATTTATCATATACTAAGTATACTTTTTGTAATTTTTTTTCTCCATCACATTTTGTTTTGATTTATAACGCATGTAACTATCTGCCTGTCTTCTTAGATGGTAAATTACTTAGGATCTCAGACCCTAGTTTGCTTTCTGTTACAAAGAGTACAGTATCTTTCACATAGTAGCTATTCAATAGAGGCTTAAATAGAAAGAAAGAATGATGTTTATGAACAAATATTGGAAGTGATTTGCCGGTTCTTGGAAGAGGTCGCTGAATGCTGTACTGGTTTTATTTTGTTTTCGGTGACAATACGCTCCTTTTGGAATGTATTTCCTTGCTGGTTTTTTCGATGGCCTTCTATTAGAGGTTTTTGTTTTGTTTTTGGCCTGTTTGTTAGCTTGTGTCCCCAGGCTCTTGCTAAAATAATGGGGAGAGAGCAGAAACCAGCGAGTATTTGGCAGAGGTATTTTGAAGATAGAAAATTTCACCATGCATTTGTCATATGCATGTTTGGTGTTTATGTAGTGGATTTTTGATGTAAGGACCAAAATTATGTACTTGCTGTGAAACCTTCTTGGCCATGGAAATTGTGAATATCAGGGTATTTGAAGGCATACAGGAAAGTAAGAAATGCTACAGGAATGTATCAGAATGCTACAGTGACTTAGAATTGGGCAAATCCAGAGTGAAATTTTTTTAGTAATTGAGTCATACATACTTGATACCCTCATTGCTTTCTCTATTTTGTTTTTACTGACTCAAGCATCTGATTATTATGCTTAGATGCTCTTGGATAAACTGACCACGAAATAGGGAGTAAGAAAACTCTACATATTAGTATTTCTGACAATCAGTTGAAAATTACCCTCATGTAGGAACCAAATAAGTTTTATATATAAAGGGCTTGCTTTGCATCTATTGAAGAATGTGATGTCATCAAGCTTGATTTCCTGGATTCATGCACTGAGAGATTTTTTATTTTACCTTAAAAGACCAGAATAATCATGTTGAAATCTCTCTTATCCTAATTTTCCTGATTAAAATGAAGGAATTCAACTAGGTGAGTGACTTTCCAAGGTCATATACCTCCTTAAAAGCACTGTTAGAGTTGAATCTGGGTTTTTATACTTTCTTTCCATCCACATGATTTGGTGGCTTTAGAAAAGAGAACAGACATTAAAAGGACATATATAATGCTCTGTTAGTTTATGGAATCCTCTTACAATGCTGTATTGAATATCTATCTTTTCCTACTTTCCCAGATTTGACATTTGATTAACTTTTGAAATTATTGAAAATATCCTTATCCCCAGCATGAAAAATTATATCATACAATCACTCACATGGACAAGACTCTGTTTCTTTGATTGCTAGGGATTCTATCAAAATTAAATGGCAGTGGTTTTTTGAATGGCATGCCTTAGGGTCATTAAGTCATGACAACTTTTGTTTTTCATAAGGTTCACAGACAGAATAAACAGAGAAACAAATTTTTAAAAATCACTATCAGATGATATTTGAACTTTAATCAATCATAATAAGAAAAGTTGTAATTATTTAGTACAAAGCACATATGTTGGCTGAAAGTTTCATGCCTCTTCCAAATTATATAATAGAAATGAAACAGTGAAAATCTGATTTGAACCGAATTTATGTTTATCTTGGAGGCAGCATGATTCATTAGAAAGACTAAGAAATTTGAAGCCAAACTGGGCTTCAGGAATCCAATCTGAATACTGTCACTTTCCAGCTATGTGACTTTGGAATAATTCCCTAACTTTTACAAGATCACTTACCTCATCTTCTAGATGAGAATAATGCTGTCAGGGTTATATTTAAAATTAAAAGAATATATGTAAAAAGAATGTGCATGTAGAAGTCACATGTTTCCCCAAAGAGAGTTGAGAGATTCATATTGATTATAAACAACTTGCAGGAAAACAGCTAACATCAGGCTCTGATAAGATCTGTGCAGTTTCCATGAATGTCTTACATTCAGCAGGCCCAAGAATTAATTTGCTGAGCAAAACAGTGGTTTCTTCTTGTCCACTCAAAAGTTGAAAGAATGAGCTGTCTAATTGCAACCTTACTTATCTTTTGCCGATGCTCATCTTATTTCATACTAAGGCTTGCTGCCATAACAAACTTCTGTGACTGAGAGAAGGCAGGGAAAGCATTGGCTAATGCTTTCTGAAGTTTAGTCCTCTTTCCATGAAACTATGTTGACTGAAAATGCATTTTATTTTTAAGAAAGTAGAGAAGAAAACACCTTAAGAATTACTGACATTTCCACAGTGACACCTAACTCAAACAATATATTCACTAATATATCCCACCACTACTTATGATGGAATTACTTAAGTAATCTGAAAATGCACCGAGAGAATATCTGAATTTCCTAATTGTTGCCTTGGAATATGAGAAAGTGAAGTGTTAATTGTTCAGTCATGTCCAACTCTTTGTGATCCTGTGAACTGCAACCCGCCAGGCTCCTCTGTCCATGAATTTCCAGGCAAGAACACTGGAGTGGGTTGCCATTTCCTTCTCCAGAGCATCTTCCTGATCCAAGAATCGAAACAGTGTCTCCTGCATTGGCAAGCAGATTCTTTACCATCTGAGCCACACAGACAGTGACCCTAGAGCCATCTATGCTGGTGAAGAGAGGACTCTAGGAAAGTTCAAGCCATGGACAAAACTTAAAGTTGCATATGCAGTAGAAGAAAACCTCATCTTCCTTTTCTGAACTATTTTTTTTTTACTATGAAAAATAAAATAAATATATATTACTGAAAAGTCCACATGTCAAAGATTTCTGCTTCTGCCAAGATGGAGCCACAGGAACCAGGTTTACCCTTCTGCCTGAATCAGTCAGGAAATGAACAAAAATCTATGATGATATGAACATTACAATTGCCTGAGATCATTGCTTGGAAAATGTTTCCAGGCCAAGGTGCTGTAGGAAGAATCCAGATGGAGCCTGGGGAAATCCTGAGTTGAGGAAAGAGACCTGCTAGTCTGAAAAGACCAAAGCAACTGGGGTCCACAGGACAGAGTTCCAGAGAGGTAAAAACTGCACAGGAAATAATTTCAAAGAGCTGCAAAGGGTTCATCTCAAGTATTCAGTGGAATACTAATAAAATTTTGTTTGACAAAACTACTTAAGTTTGGGGAAAGACCCACCTGAAATAGTTAGAAATAATAGAATCTCAAACAGAACCAGAAATAATGCTTACTTTTAGATGCCAGTTTGGAAAACATCTTCATAATCCCTGAGGCAGTGAGGAAAATACACAAGAGTCTAGCCTCAGTCATGGAGCATAAATTGCCCTATACTAAGCACTGCTCTTAGCCTTATAAATCTTAAAATCAAGACTGAAAGTATCACACTAATTCCAAAGATATTAAATGCATTTTAGAACACAGCTTTAAAATATTTGTAGAAATACAAAAACATTCAGCATATAAAATATATGATGTTTGGCTTCTGATAAAAATTCAAGGCATGCAAAGAAGCAGGAAAACATAAAGAGATAAAAATCAAAATCAACCCCATGCAAACACAAATGTTAGAATTAACAAAACAGAACATTAAAAGAGTCATTATAATTTTATTCCATATGTTCAAACAGTTCAGTAGAGTCATGGAAAATACATTTAAGTCCCATAATGGATTTCTAAAGACTGAAAACTTTAATGCATAAGATAAAAAATATGTAAGATAGGATTAATGGCCAATTAGATATTACAGAAGGAAATATTAGTAAATACACAGTGATAGAATATATTAACATTGAAACACGGAAAAGAGAATAATAAAATAAAAAATAAATAGAGCATCAGTTAGCTGTGAGACAACTTCAAGCAGCCTAATAGGCAGGTAATGAAAGTTCCCTAAAAACAGACAGGTGGGTTGGTGGATAAGCAAAGAAGAAATCATTGAATAATGAATAAAATTTTCAAAATTTTATAAAAGCTATAGACTTACACATCCAAGAAGCTTAACTAATGCCTAGATAAGAAACAAGAAAAAACTATACCCAGACTATTAATAGCAAAAACCAGTGAGAAAGATAAAACTACAAAACAAATCAGAGTAAAAAGATGTTACATATAAAGTAATAAAGATATTCACTTGCAAACAGTGTGAGACAACAGTGAATCGATAAATCATATATATGGTAAGGGATTAAAATCCACAATATATAAAGAATTCATACAACTCAATAACAAAAATCCCCAAACTGATTTTTAAAAAATGGGCAAGTACCTGAATAACCATTTTCCCAAAGAAGATATAACAATGGTCAACAGGCATGAGAAGGTGCTCAACATCTAATTATGCTGGGCTGCTGCTGCTAAGTCACTTCAGTCGTGCCCGACTGTGCGACCCCATAGACAGCAGCCCACCAGGCTCTGCAGTCCCTGGGATTCTCCAGGCAAGAACACTGGAGTGGGTTGCAATGCAAATGAAACTACAATGAGATATTACCTCACACCTATTAGAGTGGCTACTTTCAAAAAGTCAGGAACTAAAATGTATTGGTGAGGATGTGGAAAAAAGTGAACTGTTATACACCGGTGATGGGAATGTAAATTGGTGCAGCAATCATGAAAAACAGTATGGAAGTTCCTCAAAAGATTAAAAATATAATTACCACATGATCTAGGAGTCTCACTCTTGGGTATATATCAAAATGAAATGAAATCAGTATATTGAAGAGGTATCTGCACTCCCATGTTCATTGAAGCATTATTCACCATAGCCAAGATATGAAAGCACCTGTCAATGGATGAAGGGATAAAGGAGATGTGGTATATATACACAGTGAAATACTATTCAGCCACGAGAAATAAGGACATCCTACCATTTGCAGCCATGTGGATGATCTTGAGGGCATTATGGTAAGTGAAATGATCCAGATAGAGGATGACAAATACCGCATGGTATCACTTATATATGTTTAAAAAGTCAAACTCATAGAAGCAGAGTCAAAGAGTAATTGCAGGCGGTTGGGGTGGGAGGGGTTAGGAGAGGTTGGTAACAGGATACAAAAGTTCGGCTACGATATAAACAAGGTCTGAGGATCTACTGCAAAGAATGGTGACTAGAAATGATAATATTGTATTGAATAAATGAAACTTGCTAAGAGAGTAGAACTTAAATGTTCTCACCAAAAAACAAACAAAAAAATGTGAGGTGCTCGATGTGCTAATTAATCAGATGGAAGGAACCCTTTCCCAGTATATATGTATGTCAAGTCACCATGATGTACACTTTAAATATCTTATAATTTTATGTCAGTTAAACCTCAATAAAGCTGAAATGAATAACATATACTATAAACCCTATAAAATCAATAAAAATGATTTATAATAAGCCAACAATGGAGATAAAATGAAAAAAAAAATCTAAAAGGAGACAGGAACAAAAGGAAAAAGGGAAACAAAAAACAGAGGGGATAAGCAGAAAACAAATAGCAAGCTACTAGTTTTAAACTCATGCATAAAATCACTTTAAATATAAGTGGTCAAATTAAAGGGCAGAGATTATCACATAGAATTTAAAAATGCAAGATCCAACTCCATACTGTCTAGAAGAAATGAACTTCAAATATAAAGACACAAATAACAATAAAGGATAGAAAAAATATTTACCATTTAAATAGTAATAAAAAAAAAAACTGGAGTGGCCACACTTATACAAAGCAAGAAGATTTCAGAGCATATAATACTTCCAAGGACAAAGTTTATTTCATAATAATAAAGATGTCAATTCTCAAGAAGGTATAGTGTTAAATGTTTATTCATTGAATAACTTAGCTCCAAAATATGTAAAGCAAAACCTGACACAACCTTAAGGAGAAAGAAAAATTCACAATTACAGCAGGAGATTTTAATACCTCTTCTGATAAATTATCAACCAAGTAGACCAAAAAAAAAAAAATCCATAGAGATGTAGATTTGAACAACTCCATCCACAACTTTATCACATCAGCATATATTTTTCCAGCATCCAGAAAACATTTATCAAAGTAAACCATAAGCTGGTCAATAAAACAAATCTAAACAAATTTAAAATAATTCAAGTCAAACAAATTATGCACTTTTATCAAAACAGTGTTAAATCACAAATCACAGTAGAAAATTTCTGGATTCTAAAATTCATATGGAATTGCAAAAGATTTAGAGTTGCCAGAATAACTTTGAGAGAAAATAAAGGTAGAAAACTAATACTGCATGATTTTAAGACTTATTATAAACCTATGGTAATCATAAAAAAGTGATATTGGTATAAAGATAGACACATAACAATAGAACAGAACAGACATTTGAAAAATAGACCCATACATATATGCATAACTAATTTTCAACAAGTTTAAGTGTTAGTTGAAGGAAAGTTACATGGCTCAAAATAGCCTGGAGTTAAAATTCCCCTCCAGGTCCTCCCCACCATTCTATGCAAAACAAAGAACTCTCTCACCAGAAGAAAAAAATGGACATTAAGGTTGATTTCCCCCAGCTCCCAGCTGGTCCAGCCTCTGGCCAATTTCCAAAATTCCTTGCCCCAGCCTTTTAAGAGAAAACTACTCCGAACAACCTTGGAGAAGAACAGGTCCCCTTAAGACAATAGCTTTCTACAAACATGCCTATATATATACTTACTCTTTTCTTGGGTTAGTGCAGCAGCTCACTAATCTGACTGCTGCCCCTTCTCGCCTCATTAAAGGTGATCTCTTCCTGTAAAGTGCTGGCCTCCTTCTTTTTCTGAACCTAGCCTTTTCTAACTCCCTTACCCTACATTAGTCACTCAGACATGTCCAACTTCTTGTGACCCCATGGACTGTAGCCCACCAGACTCCTCTGTCCATGGGATTCTCCAGACAAAATATTGGAATGGGTTGCCATTTCCTTGTCCACAGAATCTTCCCAACTCTGGATTTGAACCTGTGTCTCCTGCATTCCAGGCAGATTCTTTACCATCTGAACCACCAGAGAAGGCACACAAATAATCCAGTAGAGAAACCATTTTCAACACATAATGCTGACACTACTGATATCTATATGAAAGAAAGGAGAAAAGGAAGAAAGAAAGATAATGGAGAACACTGAATCATACTTCACACTGTGTACAAAAAAGTAACTAAAAATGAATCATAAATCTAGATATAATACCTAAATGACAGAATTTTTAGAAGAAAACAGAGGAAAAATTTTATGACCTAGGGCTAGGCAAATATTTTTCAGATATGATACCAAAGCCTGATTCATAAAATAATAAGTTTATATAATGGATTGCTTATATACAATTTATAAACTTGACTGTTTATATCCAGGGCTTCCCTGGTGGCAGTAAAGTATCTGCCTTCAATGCAGGAGACCTGGTTCAATCCCTGGGTCGGGAAGATCCCCTGGAAATGGAAGTGGCTACCCACTCCAGTATTCTTGCCTGGAGAATTCCATGGACAGAGGAGCCTGGTGGGCTATAGTCCATGGGTTGCAAAGAGTCAGCCACAACAAAGCGACTAACACTCTATACTATACTTTTTATGCTGAAGTACATCAAAATTTAAAGCTTCTGCACTGTGAAAGTCATTGTTTAGAGAATGCAAAGACAAGCCACGAACTGGGAGAAATATTTGCAAACCACATTTGATGAAGGACCTGTAATCAAAATATAATGCATAAAGAACTCTTAAATCTTAATAACATAAACCTGATTATAAAATAGGGGAAAGATATGAACAAATGTTTCAAAAACCACATAGAGCTGGCAAGTAATCTTATGAAAACTTTAGTGTTTGGGGAAATGCAAATTAGAACCACAATGATATTTCACTCCTAGAATGGCTAAAAGCATAGACTGGCTATAGAAAATGCTGGCAATAATGTGGAAGGGTTAGACTTACTATGCATTCACTATTCCTGTTTCACATTCACTATGGTAATGTGAAACAGGATAGCCACTTTGGAAAAGTTAGGTATTTTCTTCAGAAAGGTAGACATATACTTATCATTAATTCAGCCATTCCACTCCTAATTATTTCCCTAAGACAAATGAAAGTATATGTTCATAGCAACTTTATTTGTAATAGACAAAAAACCTGGACATAATTCTGATGTTCATCAACATGTAACTTGATATCTACATATAATAAAATGGTAAATGATAAAAAAGACCTACTGATAACCACAAAACATGGATGAGTCTCAAAAGTAATTAGGCTGAAAGAAGCCAAAGGATACATACAGTATTATTCTATTTATATAAAATTCTAGAAAGTTCAAACTAATCTATAGTGATTGCCATCCTCCCGTGTTTGCTTGGGGGAAAGCAAGACAGGAAGCGGTAAAGGGAAAGGAAACTCTGTGTGGTGGTGGGTTTATGTTCATTGTCTTGATGTGATAATTATTTCAGGGATTTATACAAAGGTCAAAATTGACCAAATTGTATACTTTAAATATTTGCAGTTCATCTCCAATTAAACAAACAAATAAAACAAAATTAGAAACAACCCACTACACTACATATGCTCCTTTAACCAAAGAACAAATGCCTACGTACTACATCAGCATTATCAAGCTTTATTTCTACAGTTATATTTCTATAGCTATCATTAGAGAAAGCACATAGAAGCTCACAACTGTTTCATATGTTTCGTAAAATCTTCAAAATAGATCAATGAGATTCTGTACATCTAGTTTCCAACTCCTTCCCCTATCCTAAATCCCACAAATGTATACAAAACTTGGAAATAAGATATTCCTCTAAGGTGTATCTTTAAAATCAGGATACAATCAAAGCAAAGGTCTGCAAAATCTCCACTCAGGGTCAAGAATGTTTCTACTAGAAACATCTGATTGCTCATGAAATGTCAACCTGATTGAATTTCCTAAGGAAAGAATATACCAATTGTGAAGGGATTTGCCACCAACAATAGAAACCTAGGTAAAGGAGCAGTTTTCAGGCCTCCTTTGTCCACGACCACTAAACAGTATCCAGCCCAAGAACTTGACCAATCCAATTTTGGGGGCAACTGTATCCTTGGGATAGGTTCATGGATCTAAGTGTATGCGCTTAAATACCTAGACTTTAGATAATTAAATATTTTGTATCTTCAGAAAGCATCCTTTGAATAATAATCCAGCTTCTGAAAGACTCTGACTTTAAGGAGATAGTGGACAGATCAGAGAATCCCAGTGCCCCGTGGTAGTTAGAGATTCAACTTCAATGAAACACAGGCCTTCAGAAGTTACGCCCTCATCTCTGTGTGCATGGCTAATATGCAGCTTCACTGGGAAGGCTGTCCTTCTATCCTTCTCTTTGTCACTGAGCCTGCAAGATGGAGATGGAGAACAAGGCTTTGTAACACTCATCATGACAATGCAAGTTCATGGGGACCTGGCTGCAGCTGCCTATTTTCTATGAAAACTTTGACTATATTCCCATTTTTGGACTTCTCCAATTAGGTATTGTTATTAGCCATTTCATGGATGAAAAAACTGAAGCTCAGCAATGTTATTTCTCTTCTTCAAGTTCACCCGGGAGTAAAGGAAGCAGCTTAGGATCCTACTCAGGACTTCTGGCCTTGACTGCAAACTCCTCTTGTTGCTTCCTGCTAATAAAATTTGGTTACTGTTAAGAGATTTAACTTTGTGATACCTGTAGGTGCTGGTAGAAGGCCTGGGGTGGGGGAGCTGATGATCAGGTGATGGAGGTGGAACAGAGAGGAACCATTTCTTAAAAGGTATCTACAAAACACATAAAGGCGCTAATGTCTTACACCGCCAGCCTAAACCCTGCCTTTCTGATAGCAAAAGCATCCATTGCCAAGATCAAGTTCATAGCATTTATTGACTTGTTCAAACTCTGTGAGTCTCTGCTTTGACTCAGGAATAATGTGTGTGCATGTGTGTGCTCCATCTGTTTCATGAATGCAAATAGGCATGACTAGGTGAGTGTTCGTGGTTCTCTTTAGACATGGTTGGTAATTGAAAATGATTCTGCTTCAGCATCAGATGCTGAGCTGGGATCTGATTGGGAATGAGTCCATGCTTCACCGCAGGATAAACCTCAAGGGCTGGGATTATCAGCCTTAGTTTAGCAGCGAGCTCCATTACAGTTCATTATATGTGACCGGATGTCTCAGGGGACCCAAAGGGCCCTGCTAACGCATTCAGGATATATCAGCCTGAGTGGCTTATATGTAAAAAGAGAGGAGTGAGGCAATTTTTTTTTTCCCACTGGGCGAAAGTTGAGGTGATTAAAGTTGACGGAGCTAATCTGTTGTTGGGATCAGTATGACAGTTGGTTATTTCTGCATATTTAAGGATGACAGCCTCACCTCAGACTGTCTACTTCCCAAATGGAAGCGTCAGCATTTACCTGTCTTGCTTAGTAAAATGCAGTGCACAGATCTACCATCGACCCGCCGTCCAAGGGGGAGGTGAAGGGGCTGGTATTTAGTAAGGAATGAGAACTAGAATGTTAAGGCCTTCAGTGAAAAGAAATCAACTCTCAAAATAATTGGTGTAAAATGGTACAGATGAATTTATTTGCAATACAGAAATAGAGACACAGACACAGAGAGCAAACATATGGATGCCAAGGGGGCCACGGGGAGGTGAGATGGATTGGCAGAGTGGGACTGACACACACACACTGCTGTGTATAAAACAGACAACGAATGAGAACCACTACAAAACATTTTAAAAATCTAGTAGCAATAAAAGAAGGCAATGGCAACCCACTCCTGTACTCTTGCCTGGCAAATTCCATGGACGGAGGAGCCTGGTGGGCTGCAGTCCATGGGGTCGCTAGGAGTCAGACACGACTGAGCGACTTCACTTTCACTTTTCACTTTCATGCATTGGAGAAGGAAATGGCAACCCACTCCAGTGTTCTTGCCTGGAGGATCCCAGGGACTGGGGAGCCTGATGGGCTGCCATCTATGGGGTCGCACAGAGTCGGACACGACTGAAGTGACTTAGCAGCAGCAGCAGTAATAAAAAATTTGGCTTTTACTATGGAATTAGGGTCCAAATTCCTTGAGGGCAAGAATTTCATTCTTTTTTTTTAGTTTTGTGCCACAGAAGAGTAACTGGCATATAGTAAGTACTCAAAAAATATTTACAGTATTCCACTGAATCATGATTTCTAAAAGAAAGCCAAATCACAATTTAGAGTTGTAAGAATTTTGTTCCATTGATTTGTTTCAATATTTTCCGATTCAATCCCACCTCCCTGTGATTCATTACCCACAGTGTTGATTTACAATGGAAAGCTTGTTCTGGGTGGCTCTGTCTACTTATACACATTTATTTGTAATATATTTTATTTGTATATTTTAAGCATTTTATTTATATAAATGTAAATTTATATATTAATTCATAAATATTTCATTATTAATATAAAGCATGATGAAGCAGTGCCAATCAAAAAGAAGTCTGTCTTAGGAGGATATTATGGTGGAAATAATTTCTAGTATCTCAAGAAGCCTGGCAGACTATGCAACAATTACATGTTAGCTGAATTAGTTTTAATTTTATTGATTTAGTTTTGGCTGTACTGGGTTTTCCTTGCTGCACAGGCTTTTCTCTGGTTGCAGGAAGCAGGGGATACTCTCTGGTTGCAGTGCACAGGCTTCTAACTGTGGTGGCTCAGATGGTAAAGCATCCTCCTGCAATGCGGGAGACCTGGGTTCGATCCCGAGGTTGGGAAGATCCCCTGGAGAAGGGAATGGCAACCCACTCCAGTATTCTGGCCTGGAGACTGTATAGTACATGGGGTCACAAAGAGCAGGGCACGACCGAGCCCCTTTCCCTTGCACTCTTGCTGCAGAGCACAGGCTCGAGCGTGCACAGCCTTCAGTGCTTATAGCACACGGGCTTCGTAGTTGTGGCTCTCAGGCTCTAGGGCACAGGCTCAATAGCTGTGGCGCATGGGTTTTGTCCGCGGCATATGGGATCTTCTCAGATCAGGGATGGAATCCATGTCTCACGCATTGGCAGGTGGATTCTTATGCACCGAGTCACGAGGGAAGGCCTGAATTTGTTTTAAATCTTTAAGACCATAAAGATGGGTCTCTAGACTTTGGCTTTATTTCAAAATTCTGTAAAATATACAAATAAAATAAAGTGTCCTAGCCATAACGATTTGGCTTAGATTTTGTACGTATCTATTAGTTTTCTACAGATTTTTTATTCTTATATTTTATGCCATTTTTTATAACATTTTGGTATCATAGTTAAATTGATACTTGAACAATTCTTACAAGGTGAGTTATGTTACTTGAGCATTATCTTCTCATAGTTTTATATTCTTGAACTGATTATAACTATTCTATATGTTATATAAATACATTGCATTATAATTATGTTGAATCTATGTGACTCTAGCATTTTGTCATAATTTAAAGTATTAACAAATTAAGTCACTTGTGATACCTTAAATAATGATATCATATGTGATATGTGTGCACAAGTGTATGTAATACATAAGTATATTCGACTTTAACAATTTAATCTGTGAGAACTAATGAATGAGCATTGTTATAAAACTTTGAACATGGGATTTCATTGACAAAGAATACTTAACAAAAAGTAAAGTATATGGCAAAACTATAACATTTGCCTGATACTTCAGAGATAGAGAAGGCTAGTTCATTTTTGAATCTGTGCTGATAGTAGTTAATAGCTTTGACTCTAGGTTTGAATTGTTGAAAAGTGAAAGGAATGTATGATTGAATTGTTGAAAAGTGAAAAGAATGTATCAGGTGTTTCTATACACGTATTTTCACCTGGAAGCAACACAAATAATCTCTGAAAAAGGAAAGTCTTAATTTGTCTCCAAATTAATTCATCCATCAATACATTTACCACTGCCAACTATGTATTCAATAGAATTCATTATGGTAGGCAGAAGGGAAAACACAAAAATAAATGGCACATTGCCCGTCCTTACAGAGCTAATAGTTAATTTGGGGAAAAGAAGTTCAAGTATGTACTTTTTTGTTCTGTTTTACACTACCATGTAGAATGTGTTGATGGCTATAATTAAGATTAAAACACAAACCTTAACTCAAGAGACTTATGGTATAGTAGGAAAGATAAAGCAAGCATATAAACACGTTTAGTGATGGAGTATGAAATTTATTATTAAAAAGATCTAAATAAAGTGCTATGGAATCTGAAAAGTGAACATAGGTAATATCAGTGGTTTCATTGACCAGGTGGCCTTTCAAATAAAGTTTGACAGACATGAAATACCAACAGCTTTCTAGTTACATTCAGTATTTGTAAGACACCCAGGAGAGTTTGACAGTCTATCAATTTCTCTTAATAATTAGAATTCCAGATAGCCCAGGTGAGAAGTCATGACACACTGTGATATGTGTGTCTGTGTGTGTGACATGGAGAAATGTGACATTATAGGATATTGATAGATGATGTCTACTTTTTCAATCTCTTCCATGTCCATTAATTTAAATAAGCACATATTTATCATTGACTACCTGACCTATCTTTAGGCCAGAACTTTCCTCCGAGTTTTTAGTCTCACAAACCAAATGCCAATTTAACAATTAGATATTTTAATACCCACTCCAGTATTCTTGACTAGAAAATTCCATGGACAGAGGAGCCTGAAGGGCTACATACAGTCCATGGGGTAGCAAAGAGTTGAACATGACTGAGCATGCACACACAAACTCAACATGTCTACAATTATACTCTTGATCTTCCCTTTAGTTCTGGCGGTGGTGGTAGTTAAGTCATGTTGATTCTTTGCGACCCCGTGGACTATAGCCCGCCAGGCTCCTTTGTCCATGGGATTTTCCAGGCAAGAATACTGGATTGGGTTGCCTTTTTGCTGAGTATCTTCTTTCCGGTATATTGCAATTTTTTTTTTGGCTGGGGAGGATGGTCATTAAGGAATGGGCTGTGCTGAAGAAAATTAAAATTTACAGGGCCAAGATAGTCAGAAAAAAGGCACAGAGCCTCCACTCTCTCACCGTGTCATGAAGAGGTGAGCTAAATGCTAGAGTGTAGTGGGTCTCAGTAAAGAGAACATACCCCTGACAATTCCTCTCTTTATAGGGTAGTCATGAAGGAACTGCCTTGTCAGTGGGGGGCTACACAAGCTGTGGAGCAATAGGCCATTTGGATTTGGGGTGCAGTGGTTCACAGGAGTTGTCTAGGATGGCCAGCTGCCCAAGGAATGTTACAGAGACACCAGTCTCATGAGAACCTTGTTTGGGTGCAGCCCCCTACCTTCTAAGAGAAGGGGGAGTCCTCAGCCCCAGCTAGCTCATTCCCCATGCAACCCTCAGACATGTCCAACTCTTTGTGACCCCATGGACTACAGCTGCCAGGCTCCTTTGTCCATGGAATTCTCCAGGCAAGAATACTGGAGTGGGTTGTCATTCCCTTCTCCAGGAGATCTTCCCAACCCAGGGATCGAACCTGAGTTTCCTGCATTGTAGGCAAATACCTTACTGTCTGAGCCACCAGAGAAGCCCTCCGGGCAACCCAGAATGAACTATTAAGGTCAAATCTGATCAGATCAGTCGCTCAGTCGTGTCCAACTCTTTGCAACCCCATGAATCGCAGCACACCAGGCCTCCCTGTCCATCACCAACTCCCGGAGTTCACTCAGACTCACGTCCATCAAGTCAGTGATGCCATCCAGCCATCTCATCCTCTGTCGTCCCCTTTTCCTCCTGCCCCCAATCCCTTCCAGCATCAGAGTCTTTTCCAATGAGTCAACTCTTCGCATGAGGTGGCCAAAGTACTGGAGTTTCAGCCTTAGCATCATTCCTTCCAAAGAAATCCCAGGGCTGATCTCCTTCAGAATGGACTGGTTGGATCTCCTTGCAGTCCAAGGGACTCTCAAGAGTCTTCTCCAACACCACAGTTCAAAAGCATCAATTCTTCGGTGCTCAGCCTTCTTCACAGTCCAACTCTCACATCCATACACGACCACAGGAAAAACCATGGCCTTGACTAGACGAACCTTTGTTGGCAAAGTAATGTCTCTGCTTTTGAATAAGCTATCTAGGTTGGTCATCACTTTAGTTCTGCTCATTTTTTCAGGGGCTACTGCAGTGGCCTAGACTGGTTTTTGGCAAACTTTTTCTTCAAAGGGCCAAATAGAAAAGAATTTTGGCTTTGTTAAGCTATATGGTTTCTGTCACAACTAAATAATTCTGCTCTTGTAGCAGCCAAAGACAGTATGTAAACAAATGACTGTATCTGTGTTCAATGAAACTACATTTACAAAAATAGGAGGTGGGCCAGGTTTAGCCCATGGGCTGGAGTTCTCTGATCTATGGTCCAGGAAGATTATACCTTTTTGTACCCTTGAAGTTTGGTGTGGTCACATGACATTACTTTGGTCAATGGGGTATGAGAAGAAATGACATGTGCCACTTCCAACTGTAAGGCTTTAAGAGCTATTGTAAAATTTATTGCATTCCTTTCCATCTTACCAAAGAAATCCCTGTTTCAGATGGTGGAGGAGTCATCAACTTAGTTTCCTATATGAATATGCCATGGAACAGAGCTGCTATCTCGCCGAGAATGGACATGTGGTGTAAATGAGAACAGAATCAGTCTTTTAATTTTTTTTGAGATGCACTTCACATACCATAAAATTAATTCAGTGGTTTTTAGTAGATTCAGGATTGAGCAACTATCACCACAATTCACTGTCAGAACATTTTCAATACCTGCCAAACAAACTCCATATACATTAGCAGTTATTTCCTGTTTCCACTTACCTGAATCCCTACTTCCAACTCCAGGTGACCAATAACCTATTTTCTATCTGAGAACCTCTGTCATCTACATCATTAATAAATGGAAAATGCTTGTTTTTGAAGCATAACTCAGCTGACAGATTCATCGGTCTTCTTCTAGTGTTATCTTTATAAATGGCACCCATCACCACAAAAATCAGAAACAGAGAAGTTACTCATGATACTACTTAACCTCATTCCCCAGTCCAGCTAAAGTATAGCTCCTATGAACTTTATTTTCTGGATATTTCTTGAATTTGTCTATTTCTTCTCCCTCTCCATTGCTATGACTACAGTTCAAGATACTGCCTTCACTTTCTTGTACTTTTGCTAGTGTTTTAAAATTTGTGACTGATATTAAACTTCAGGATTTGGAATGAGAAATCAGAATTCTTGGGAATTCTTTGGAAATCTTGAAGTCAAAAATTATTCTTTATTTTTCATACCAATTTATGTGTTTTTTTGGTAAGGAGGTTGTAATGATATATTTTAATAACATTTGCATCTACTTAAAAGTAATGAATGGTTATAATAAAGCATGCATCATTGTTCTTTGATCAGATTGTTCTAAAAGTTTCAGAGGTTTCCTACAAAAAGTAATAATAAATGCCGGCTTTATCATTTTTATAAATGTCACAATATATTGTGACAAGATCCTATATTTCAATAATATATAAAATTGATCTCTGTTTGATAAAAGACATTTAGTAACAGAAAACATTAAATAAAGGGACTATTGTTACAAATTAAATGCCAAATAAAAATCAGTTAGAAGTTGAAATATGAAATAATTAAGTTATTCTTAAAGTGAAATTTAAAAGTAACAAAAGCATTAACTGCCCTACTAGCCTAGATATTTGTCTCGTGACAAATCTTGCAGATGTAGACAATTTTCTTACATTGTTCACTGGTAGTCAAACTTTTAAGAGTTTGCTCAGAAGAATTTTAAGGTGGGTATTGAGGTACTGCTGCTGCTGCTAAGTCACTTCAGTCGTGTCCGACTCTGTGCAACCCCATAGACGGCAGCCCACCAGGCTCCCCCGTCCCTGGGATTCTCCAGGCAAGAACACTAGAAGTGGGTTGCCATTTCCTTCTCCAGTGCATGAAAGTGAAAAGTGAAAAGTGAAAGTGAAAGTGAAGTCGTGTCTGGCTCTTAGCGATCCCATGGGCTGCAGCCTACCAGGCTCCTCCATCCATGGGATTTTCCAGGCAAGTGTACTGGAGTGGGGTGCCATTGCCTTCTCCATCATATGACCTAATTCTCTTTAATCAACATTCTGTTGCTTGCTACAGTTTTGGTTTTGTCATGAAATCCATATTGTTTTTGCTAGTTCAGATTTTAGATTAGTTTCTAATTTTGTCCTGAAGTACCTACAACAATATCCTTTTCTCTTTACATAGGCTCTGTTAAAGTCCTTACACTGAACTGTAACCCACAGTAAACTTCAAACACTAGAAAACACTAGTGAATAATTTATTGCAAAGTGTTAAAATAACATGACTTTAGACCTCCTAGTAAGCTTAATACTACTACTTGGAATCATGTGTCAAAATTGCCAAGTTAAGGATTTTGCATCAAAAACGTATTATTTTTTCAGAACATCAAACATAGGATTTGCATGAAGTATACTATATGAATAAATGTATTAACTGTTCTTATTTGTCAGAACAACTCCCTCTTCTCAGCATACAGGGCCACAGATACATGTTTGCAATGTGACAAGAGCTACAAGCCAAGAACGGTGGATTAGGTCTTGACCACTTTTCTCCTGTCTTCCTGTCTCAGCTCTACTCTTGCCTGTCCGTGTCAACATTTCCTGCGCTGGCTTTATCACTTGATGTCAGTGCATTTCTTCAACTGAGCAGTCCCTAGGTGGATCATGGAGCTTTAATTCTATCAGTAGGATTATGTTACTTTTTCTTGTTTTTCTGAACTCTTGACTGATTATTCTTGGGATTCAGAAATAACAAATGTCCAGAGAAATTCCCATATGGAGACCCTAACTCTTACAATAGTCTCTCTGTATCCTTTCTAGCTCACATTTCATCCTTTATCTTATTCAGATTTTCTAAAAACACAAACCTGGTGATGGCATCCTCATGCTGAAATGTCTTTGGTGGCTTCTCCATTGCTCTTAAGCTAAAAAATACCCAAACTCTTCAAATGGTCTGAATGGCACCTGCAAACCTCTCTGGGCTCTTCTTACACATTCTTCATTTCACCATCTCTGTTACACTTGAACTACCAAGGGCTCCTTTTAATTCTGTGTTCTTCCCATTGCGGGACGTTTGCATGTACTGTTTCCTGCATCTGAAAATCCTTCTCCATACTCATCCTGATCTCAGTTCAAATGACATTTCTTTAATTAAGTTTTCTCTACCTCAAGTTATGTCTGGTTTCTTTGTTAAGTGTTCTCTAACTTCTTTCCTACAAAACACTTGGCTCAGTTTATAATTATTCTGCAATCGGTGTGGGGTTATCTGTCAAAGAGCATGCATAGAACATAGAAGGCACTCAGAAGCATATGTTGAAGGAATGCTGAATGAAGAAAATCATGGTTCAGGAAGAAGCAGGACAGCATATGTAAACTTTATAGTCTCCGGTGGATCACAGTTTTTTTTAAAATGTGCCCATAATCACAGTATAATGGAATAGCAGTTATATACCAAGCACTATGTTAATTTCTGGAATACAAGAGTGAACAAACAGACAACAAACATCCCCACTGGCGCTTGTGTGTTCTCACGGGAGGAAACAAGGAGCAAAACGAGTCCACACACGTAGTGCACTAGATAGTGAGACACTGTGGAGCAAAAGAAAGGACGCAGGTGGACGCATGTTCAGGGGGTGGGAATTAATACAACAGTTATAACAGATGTCAAGTAAAGCCTCACTGAAACTGACAAGTGTGCGAAGACCTGACAAAGAAGGACAGAAATAACCAACTATACTTCAATAAAAGTTACAATAAAATTAGAAAGGGACAAAAAGAGTGAAAGGACTATTAAATTCTGTGATTTCACAGCCAGTCACTTCCTGGAGTGTCAGGAGAGCACAGGTACTCAGTAAGGTAGGAACACTGGATGGGGGACTGTTCAGTTCAGTTGAGTGGCTCAATCGTATCCAACTCTTTGTGACGCCATGGACTGCAGCACGTCAGGCTTCCCTGTCCATCACCAACTCCTGGAGTTTACTCAAACTCATGTCCATTGCATTGGTGATGCCATCCAACCATCTCATCCTCTGTCGTCCCCTTCTCCTCCCCCCTTCAATCTTTCTCAGCATCAGGGTCTTTTCAAATGAGTCAGCTCTTTGCATCAGGTGGCCAAAGTACTGGAGTTTCAGCTTCAGCATCTGTCCTTCCAATGAATTTTCAGGACTGATTTCCTTTAGGATGGACTGGTTGGATCTCCTTGCAGTCCAAGGGACTCTCAAGAGTCTTCTCCAACACCACAGTTCAAAAGCATCAATTCTTTGGTGCTCAGCTTTCTTTATAGTCCAACTCTCACATCCATACATGACTACTGGAAAAACCATAGCTTTGACTAGACGGACCTTTGTTGGCAAAGTAATGTCTCTGATTGTTAATATGCTGTCTAGGTTGGGCAGCGGGTTTATGGAGAAGGTTCATTCCACAGTAAATATATCTTGTTGTTGTTCAGTCGTTCAGTTATATCTGACTCTTTGAGACCCCATGGACTGCAGCATGTCAGGCTTCCTTGTGCTTCACTATCTCCTGGAGTTTGCTCAAATTAATGTCCATTCAGTAGATGATGGCATCCAACCATCTCATCCTCTGTTGCCCCCTTCTCCTCCTGCCCTCAATCTTTCCCAGCAACAGGGTCCTTTCCACTCAGCCATTAGAACTGCTAGGGATGACAACTAACAGTTACATATGCAGCCTACCTTAGATCTACAATTACCCCATTTTGTTTGTGTTACTGACCTCATTTTAAGGAGAAGGAAAGTCAAACATAACATTTTAGTAACTGATCAAGTTCACTCAAGGGGGAGGAAAAAAACAACAGAGTTGGTTATAGACTCTAGGAAAGGCTTACACTTTTTCTTTCAGAGCAGATTTTCTTCTAAAAAGAATAATATTAAAAGGATGAAACTGCAAACTTAATGCTTGACAACTGAATAAGCACAGTAATTTAGGAATATATAAACATTTCTTGTAGAACAGTCACTGAAAATATGTTGCAAGTGCAAGGCCAGCTTTGGCTGGCAGCAAAGCAACGGTGCAAGTCCTTTAGAAAAGGGTACAGTACCATCAAGGCCTTTCTGATATTTAACACTTATTTGACTCCTTCAGGAGAATAGAGCAGTGAGAGAGCTTAGAGTGAATGAAAATGTTTTATTCACAAGCAAATGAAATGTCTTGGGCTTAAAGCCCAAAAAAAAAAATTATTGTGTTGAATTTTTTCAGATGCCTAAAATTAACTTGCTCAATTTTCTTTCCACCCCCTGTACTCTTCGTCATCTACAAAATGAAAGCTTTTGACCAAATAATCTCTGTTTCTTTCCAGCTCTTAAATTTCATGACTCTATTCAATTTGTTAGGTAAGGGGGGAAAAGATAGACTGTAAATTTAGTAGAAAAATTCTATTTCATCCAAAAGATAAAATAACATGCCCTTGACTTAGTAATTCTTCACATAAAATAGCTTCCTCATTGTGCTTTATCCTTAACATATCAGTAAAAGAGATTTAAAAAAAAATTCATTTCAAGCCCGATAGAGGTGGAAGGATCATAACTAAGAAAGATAACACATTTACTCTCAGAATTCTAATCCCAGATTGCAAGGATTCTCAAACATATTTTAAAATTAAGAACCAATTAAAATTTCTACATAATGAAAATAATCAAAATTCATCATCTTGAATGATTATTTAATTTGGATATTCTAGTAGTAAGTTTAATGTGTGAATGGCTAATTGTGTTGCAGAATTAAGAGACTGATAATGTCAAAACTATAAGTACATTTCAGAGACATTTTGAGTAGAGGTTTAAAATCATGTAAATATTTTAATAACAATATGTACTAGTATCTAGGGGCTTCTCTGGTGGCTCAGATGGTAAGGAGTCTGCTAGAAATGCAGGAGACCTGGGTTCAATCCCTGGGTTGGGAAGATTCCCTGGAGAAGAGAAAGGCTACCCACTCCAGTATTCTGGCCTGAAGAATTCCATGGACTGTATAGTCCATGGGGTCACAGAGTCGGACACAACTGAGTGACTTTCACTTCACTTGGGAAGATCCCCTGGAGGAGGGCATGGCAACCCACTCCAGTATTCTTGCCTGGAAACTCCCCATGGACAGAGAAGCCTGGCGAGCTATAGTCTATGGGGTCACAAAGAGTCGGACATGACTGAACGACTAAGCACACATACACACACACACACACACACACACACACACACGTACTAGTATCTAGATATGAAAAGTCAAAGACAAGCTTATCGTGTGAAATGCGAGGCCTTGGGGTCTCTCAATTCTTGAGTTTGTCAAAATATCTTATCCTTTACAGAAGGCAATATAACCCTATTAAGCTACAAAACGGAGAAGGCAATAGCACCCCACTCCAGTACACTTGCCTGGAAAATCCCATGGACAGAGGAGCCTGGTAGGCTGCAGTCCATGGGGTCATGAAGAGTCTGACACGACTGAGCGACTTGACTTTCACTTTTCGTTTTCATGCACTGGAGAAGGAAATGGCAACCCACTCCAGCATTCTTGCCTGGAGAATCCCAGGGATGGGGGAGCCTGGTGGGCTGCCGTCTCTGGGGTCGCACAGAGTTGGACATGACTGAAGTGACTTAGCAGCAGTAGCGGTAGCAAGCTACAAAAAATTGAGAGAGGTATGTTCATAGGACTCCATTACTAAAGCAAAGTGAAGTGTGTTATTGATACTATCATCAGGTTAATTAAGAATTATTAGTAATAAGAAAGTAGGTACTTTTAACATTCTGATACCACTGAAAACAGATGTATCAGATGCTGCTTCAACAATACAAAATGATCTTAATGTGACAAGTCTTAAAATCTAATGCCACTACATTGCATAAACCAGTTAAGTTCTTTGGGACTTAATTTCTTTATTTGTAAAAGAAGCTTGGATTGGATGAATCCTTTCAGAGCATGAGAGCACATGATAAAAGTAAATGTTTATTGGATATTAACTGTGTGTCAGGAATTTTTCTAAGTTCATTTACATATGTAAATTCATCTAGTTTAAAAAAAAACAATATAAAATGTTTACTATTGTCAATTTGGTTTTATAGAGTAAAAAATAGAGAGTTTCATTCATTTGCTTAAGATATGATATCTACTGAGTGGCAAGACAGAGACCTGAAGTCAGGTCATCTGGCACCAGAGTTCATAACCACAGTGCAATACTGCTGGTTTTTCAAATAGCATGTGCTACCAGGCTCTCCCCTCTCTTACTTGAGAACATTATCGTTAGCGGGCAGAATAATCTCTTCCTTCCTAAAAAAGTATCTAATTCCTAATTCCTGAAACGATTGGAAATGTTAGCTAATGTTGAAAAAGGGACTTCACAGATACGATTAAGGTTAGGACTTTTAAATGGGCAGATTATCCTGGGTTATCTAGGTGAGCCGATGTAAACTTAGGGTCTTTTTTTTTTTTTAACTTAGGGTCTTTACAAGAGGGAAGCAAGGGTGTCAGAGCAGAAAAAGGGGAGGCCCAATGGATGTCATTACTAGAAGCCCAGGAATGCAGGCTGGGTAGCCTCTAGAAGCTGGAAGAAGGAACACATTCTCCCCCTGGAGTCTCCAGGAGGAATGCAGTACTGTCAACATCTTGATTTTTAGTTCTGAGAGACTCCTTTCAGGCTCTGATGTATGAACTGTAATATAATAGGTGTGTGCTATTTTAAGACACTGAACTTGTGGTAATTTGTCATAGTGGCAATAGGCAACTAATACACTACCATGGTGAGTTTCTGTTGATGGTCAGTGTGCTTCTCAGGTACGGTGAGTGGCATAAACACCATAAACCCATGGACTAGACAATCTCTAAGGTCTGTTTAGTTCTAAGATTGTATACATGTGTATGAGACATGTGTAGCTACATGTGGTAAATCCCTGTCTTAACAGTTAGACTTTAAAGAATATACAATGGGAAAAGGACAGTCTCTTCACCAAGTGGTGTTGGGAAAGTTGGACAGTCAACGTAAATCAATGAAGTTAGAACACACTCTGGTAAAGAATCTGCTGGCAATACAGGAGACCCAGGTTCGATCCCTGGGTCAGGAAGCTCCGCTGGAGAAGGAAATGGCAACCCTCTCCAGTAATCTTGCCTGAAGAATTCCAGGGACAGAGAAGCTTTGCAGGCTACAGTCCAAGGGGTCGCAAAAATTTGTACATAAGAGCCACTAACACTTTCACATCATACACAAAAATAAACTCAACATGGCTTAAAGATTTAAACATAAGACATGAGACCATAAAACTAGAAGAAATCATAGGCAAAACATTCTCTGACATAACTTGTACCAATGTTTTGTTAGGTGAGTCTTTCAAGGCTATAGAAATAAAAATAAAAACAAATAGGACCTAATAAAACTTAGAGGCTTTTACACAACAAAGGAAATCATAAGCAAAATGAAAAGCCTACAGAATAGGAGAAAATATTTGCAAATGATGTGACTGACAAGGGCTAAATTTCCAAAATATTCAAGTAGCTTATACAACTCAACAAGAAAAAAAAACCAAACAACCCAAATTAAAAATGGGCAGAAGACCTAGCAAACATTGCTCCAAAGAAGAAATACAGATGACCAATCGGCACATGAAAAGATACTCAACGTTGCTCACTATTAGAGAAATGCCAATCCAAATTACAATGAAGTACCACTTTACACCAGTCAGAACGCCCATCATTAAAAAGTCTACAAAAAACAGATGCTGGAGAGGGTGTGGAGAAAAGGGAGCCCTCCTGCACTGTTTGTGGGAATGTAAACTGGTGCAGTCACTATATAAAACAGTATGGGGGGTTACTCAGAAGACTAAAAATAAAGTTACCATACTATCCAGCAATCCCACTCCTGAGCATATACCCAGACAAAAATATATTTCAGAAAGATACATATACCCCTATGTTCATAACAGCATTATTCCCAATAGCCAAGATATGGAAAGAACCTAAATGTCCACCAACAGATGGGTGGATAAAGGAGACGTGGTATATACAAACAACGGAATACTGCTCAGCCACAAAAAGCATGAAATAGTGTCCTCTGCAACAACATGGATGCAACTAGAAAGTATCATACTAAGTGAAGTAGGTCAGAAAGAGGAAGACACATACTATATGATGCCACTTATGAGTGCATGTATCACTCAGTCATGTCCAACTCTTGGTGACCCCATGGACTGCAGCCTGCCAGGCTCCTCCATCCAAGGATTTCTCCAGGCAAGAATATTGGAGTTGGTAGCCATTCCATTCTCCAGGGGATCTTCCCGAGCCTGGAACTGAACCTGGGCCTCCCGCGTTGCAGGCAGATTCTTCACCATCTGAGTCATCAGGGAAGCCCCAATACTACTTACATGTGGAATCTAAAATATGATACAAATAACCCTATCTAGAAACAGAAACAGACTCATGGACACACAGACACAGATTTGTGGCTGCCACAGGGAAGAAGGTTGGGGGAGGGATGGGTGGGGCTTGGGGTTAGTACATGTAAGCTGTCATGTACAGTGGCTTCCCTGATGGCCAGGCAGGTAAAGAATCCACCTGCAATGCAGGAGACACAGGAGACAAGGGTTCCTGTACTGCACAGGGAACTATATTCAATGTCCTGAGATAAACTCTAATGGAAAAGAATATTTTTAAATGAATATATATAAGGACAGATATGGTATGGACCTAACAGAAGCAGAAGATATTAAGAAGAGATGGCAAGAATACCCAGAAGAACTGTACAAAAAAGATCTTCATGACCCAGATAATCACGATGGTATGATCACTGACCTAGAGCCAGACATCCTGGAATGTGAAGTCAAGTGTGCCTTAAAAAGCATCACTATGAACAAAGCTAGTGGAGGTGATGGAATTCCAGTTGAGCTCTTTCAAATCCTGAAAGATGATGCTATGAAAGTGCTGCAGTCAATATGCCAGCAAATTTGGAAAACTCAGCAGTGGCCACAGGACTGGAAAAGGTCAGTTTTCATTCCAATCCCAAAGAAAGGCAATGCCAAAGAATGCTCGAACTACCACACAACTGCACTCATCTCACACGCTAGTAAAGTAATGCTCAAAATTCTCCAAGCCAGACTTCAGCAATATGTGAACCGTGAACTTCCTGATGTTCAAGCTGGTTTTAGAAAAGGCACAGGAACCAGAGATCAAATTGCCAACATCCGCTGGATCATGGAAAAAGCAAGAGGGTTCCAGAAAAACATCTATTTCTGCTTTATTGACTATGCCAAAGCCTTTGACTGTGTGGATCACAATAAACTGTGGAAAATTCTGAAAGACATGGGAATACCAGAACACCTGATCTGCCTCTTGAGAAATTTGTATGCAGGTCAGGAAGCAACAGTTAGAACTGGACATGGAACAACAGACTGGTTCCAAACAGGAAAAGGAGTTCGTCAAGGCTGTATATTGTCACCCTGTTTATTTAACTTATATGCAGAGTACATCATGAGAAACGCCGGACTGGAAGATACACAAGCTGGAATCAAGATTGCCGGGAGAAATACCAATAACCTCAGACATGCAGATGACACCACCCTTATGGCAGAAAGTGAAGAGGAACTCAAAAGCCTCTTGATGAAAGTGAAAGTGGAGAGTGAAAAAGTTGGCTTAAAGCTCAACATTCAGAAAACGAAGATCATGGCATCCGGTCCCACCACTTCATGGGAAATAGATGGGGAAACAGTGGAAACAGTGTCAGACTTTATTTTTCTGGGTTCCAAAATCACTACAGATGGTGACTGCAGCCATGAAATTAAAAGACGCTTACTCCTTGGAAGGAAAGTTATGACCAACCTAGATAGCATATTGAAAAGCAGAGACGTTATTTTGCCAACAAAGGTTCATCTAGTCAAGGCTATGGTTTTTCCTGTGGTCATGTATGGATGTGGGAGTTGGACTGTGAAGAAGGCTGAGCGCCAAAGAATTGATGCTTTTGAACTGTGGTGTTGGAGAAGACTCTTGAGAGTCCCTTGGACTGCAAGGAGATCCAACCAGTCCATTCTGAAGGAGATCAGCCCTGGGATTTCTTTGGAAGGAATGATGCTAAGGCTGAAACTCCAGTACTTTGGCCACCTCACACAAAGAGTTGACTCTTTGGAAAAGACTCTGATGCTGGGAGGAATTTGGGGCAGGAGGAGAAGGGGACGACAGAGGATGAGATGGCTAGATGGCATCACTGACTTGATGGACGTGAGTCTGAGTGAACTCCGGGGGTTGGTGATGGACAGGGAGGCCTGGCGTGCTGCGATTCATGGGGTCGCAAAGAGTCGGACACAACTGAGCGACTGATCTGATCTGATATATATATATATATATATATATATATATGTATAAGTGAATCATTTTGCTGTATAGCAGGCATTAACACAACATTGTAAATCAACTATACTTCAATTAAAAAACACCCCCAAAACAAACAACTCCCGTCCAAAAAACAGTAAGCTTTTAAGATGATGCTTTAGTAATGACTTTGATAAAAACAGTAGTAACAGATTCCAACTCTATGTATGGTCAACCCCAGGAACTTTCAGTAAAATTAAGGTGATATATAGGTTCAGTATTTTTCATATTGCTTCATATATTAACCCAAATTATTTAAAACACTAAATTAATAAATGTTTCAACATAAAGTAACATATTAATGTGTTTCTTTAATTTCTTTACGGGAAAAAGAAATATCTAGTTGCGTTTATTTATGAATAAACTCAATAAAAGTGTTTAATGAACTCTGAATTAGAATCAGATGATTAAATGACAATCCTAATTCAACATATGATTGCAGGCAAGAAATCTTTTGCTCTCATTTTATATACTAACTTTTTTACTCCAAGAAGAGTTAGTCACAAGCTCTAACATTCACAACTCAGTATTTAGACGTTTTGTGTGCAGGAGTATATTAATCTAAGAAGATTGATTGCAACTAGAGCAGCCATAATGGCATCAGAGGTAAGGTGAGAGAGATGAAGATGAGCTGATTAAGATCGTTTCAATCTCTTCCAATCCTAAGCAGAATCTGAGTCATGCTATTAGAAGAAGATTCATTTTAAAAAAGAGGATTATGTAAAATTCACAGAAGGAAAATCTGTGTGCATAGTTCTTCATAGAATCATTTGATGAACCTAACATTCCAAAATACCAGAACATTCAGAGCTGCTCTGAAGACAATATTCAGCTGACACAACTAATTTTGATATTGTTTTATACTCAGGGTACATAGGAAGGGATTTTTTCTCAGTTACCTTCAGGGATATCAGAAGCAGGTTCTGAAATGAACTAATTGGCGAACATTTTAAGAGGCACTTGCTCAGGAGCATATAAATCACAGTGTTTTATAACACCTTACACAACACTGAAATAATTTAGAGCATCATGGCAAGAAGCTAAATCTCAGTGGAGCTTTAAAAAAAAATTTTTTTTAACATCTAAGGATTTTCAGTCCATGTAGAAAAGTGGATTCTATTTCCTAAAGAGAATGTAATAAGTATGTGAGCATCAGAACAGAGTTGCTTGTGTAAGCTCAGCTGGTTTTACCTGGAAGTTATTACTGAATAAATTGAAAATGATTGTGTGCATTTTACAAAAACATTGTGTTGTCCTGATGTAGCATCTTCCATTAGCTGTGCGGGGTTAGGGAGGTCATCTGGGTTCAGAGTTGTTTCTGAAGCAGAGATTTATAAAGTACATGTTGCATAATTACAAAGGGGCAAAAGAATGATTCAAAAAGAGTAAAGAATATGGGTTCTCAAGGATCTATTTACACAGAAATGACACAAATATATGAGCAAGATGGAGGAAAATAGAACTCACAAACAACTACACAGTGATGTAATGTGGGCTATGACCAGGAGCGCCAAGGAAAGTAAAAGTGAGCAAGGTCAATGGAAGTTTCAATCAGTGAGGAGGCTCCCGGAGGAGACGAGTCTTGATCAGGGAAGTGCAGTTAACTCAGGATTTAGATGCTCTGAGACAATAAGATAGGAGAATTCCATGAAGATGAGGATGAAGAAAATAATGCACAGTTCATTTATTTGTAAAAAAAAAACAAAAACAAACACGGAATGATGCCTATGTGGCAAAAGCTAATAATACAGTGAATAAAGCAATAAAAAAAATCACTTCCCTTGTAGTTCACACTCCACAAAAATAAGTAAAATGAATGGTTTGTTAGATAAGTGCTATGGAGAAAATGAAGCAGAAGAGATGACTTGGGACTACTGTGAAGTCACAGTTAGGGTAGGTCTCACTTAGATTGATATAAGATCTGAAGGCGGTGAGAGAGCAAATCCTATGGCAAATCTAAGCATAGACTTTTGAGGCAGGGGAGTCAGGCTCTGGTGTAAAACTCTGCCTGGCATGTGGAAGCAAGATTTGGCAGGGGATGTGGCCGAAGCAAAATGACAAAAGGGAGAACTCTAGCAGATGAGACAGACTGGTGCAGGCTCCCGGGGTCATTTTAAGGCGTTTGGCTTTTACTCTGTGTGAGATGAGATAAGGAGTTATTGGAGGGTTAAAATACAAGAATGGCATGAACTTGTTTCTGTTTGACAATATTTCTCTGGATGATGTGCTGAGAACAGACTTCAGAGGGCAGGAGTGGAGGGAAAGCACAGCTGTGTGGTTAGCTGCTTCGAGGACCTAGGAGACAGCAAGGGGTGGCTGGGACCACGGCAGTAGCTATGAAGTTTGTAAAAAGTGGTCAAATTCTGAATATAGTTTGTAGGCTGTTATTGTTGTTCAGTCACGAAGTCGTGTCTGACTCTTTGCGACCCCAAGAACTGTAGCATGCCAGGCTTGCAGCACACCCACATTTTGCCAACAGATTAAGAATGTAGGAAGAAGGAGGAAGGAAATGAGGGAAGGAGAGGGAGAGAGAATATGAATGAGAACGAGTTCTGAGCGACCAGAAGGATAGAGTTACCATGAAATGGGGAAGATTGGGAAAAGAGTACATTTGAGGTAGAAGATCCAATGTTCTGTTTAGCGCAAGTTGAGTAGATGATTCTTGTCAGATATTGAATGCAGATGGGTTGTGTATGAGTCTAGAGTTGAGGAGGAATTGCTTGAGGGGTTTGCATGTTGTATTTCAAGACTTGGAGTTGCATGTTTCCAAAGCGCGGAGTGGATTGAAAAATAGAAAAAAAAAAAAAAAAGAGCTACAAAGCAAGAACTCTAGGGCTCCAATGTTATGAAGTTGGACAGATGAAGAGGAAGGGGTACATGAGGTTGAAAGCAAGGAGCTAGATATAGGAAGGAAGAAAAGCAGGAGGGTATTATGTCCTGCAAGCCCAAAGAAGAAACTGAAGGAGTAAGGAGAGCAATCCACTCTGCCCAAGGTCACTGAAAGGTTAAGTAAGATAAAGACTGAGATTTGTTCATTAGATTCAGTTATGTAGAGCTTCCTGGTAGCTGAACGCCTTGGCAAATTCTGATTATGTTAATATAGTCATCATTTTCCTATGCCATGTCTCCCTAGGGGTACAATATAGTTTCAATATCAATTATAAAACAGTTTCCAGCTTCTGGTGGTTTAAAGATATGATGAGCAATTCTTTGATATATTCTCCTTCAAAATATGTGGCTTAATACCCTTCCTCTTGAGTGGGGGGCTGCACTTAATGACTTGTTTCTTGGCTATGTGACAGAAGTGAAAGCCTGTGATATCAGTTAGGATGTTAAATATTGTGGCTTCCTCCTGGACTTGACTGCAATCTCGTGAGATACCGTGAGTGAGAATCATGTAGCTAATACCATTCCTGAATTTACCATTCACAGAAACTGTGAAATAATGAGTGTTTATTAAGATTTGGGATAACGTTATGTTGAAATAGATAACAAACACAGATTTTAGTACCTGGAAGTGAGCTGCAATCATAAATGCCCCAAAATGTGAAGTCACTTTGCAACTAAGTCCAGAAGCTAGAAAAAACTTTGAAGAGAATGTTCATGAAAGCTTATGTACCTTAAACAGACAGTTGTAGAAGTTGAGACTGTCAAAGAGGCTCAAAGGAAAGCAAGAACTATCTTTTTGGAAACAGAAAGGAAGGGATCCTTGTTAAGTAGTGTCAGAGAGGTTAGCGACACTGTTACCAACACTAACACGGAAAGTAGAAAATGACTTAATGAATTGAGTGAACAAGCAAAAGTAATTTCTAGAGGGAATATTGAAGGTGTTATTTGCTTTCTTTCTACTTAGAGTAAAATGTGAGAGGAGAGACATAAATTTTATGCAGGGTCTGCCAAACCAAAGAAGCTAGGGTTTTGGCTTAAAAACTTCCTAGCCTCTCCAGATGGTGAAAGATTCTAAAATGAAGAAAGAGCTTCTGCACGAATATGAAACCAAGAACTCTGCCAGGTCTGATGTTGAAGCTGAGGATGTGGCTATAAAATCTCTTATTAAGATTTCAGGAGGATCAATGGCGCTGCCTCAGAATACCATTTAGTCAGAAAAAAGGGGCCCTGCAGACCCGTATATCTCATAACTCCCCTCAATCAAATAATATGACTTCTAAGAACCTTAAGGGCTTTGTCCCTCAGCAGAAGCCCTAGATAGAGAAGAGTTTATATCAATTTGTAGGTGTAGATTTGTCTAACGAATTGGAGCCCTAAACATTCACAGGAGACCCACAAATTTTAAAGAATTACTTCAGCAGAAACACTGTCAGCTTAGACAGTGACAGAGATAGTGCTAAATAAAGAGAGATCTTGGAACACCTCCCCACCTCCTAATTCAACTGACAGGAATCAGACTTAGAAAGCTACTCAGCTACAAACACATGTTGTCTTTTATTAAAAAGGAAAGACGACTTAGACGGCAAAAACAATACTTCCCTATGACTCCTGGGGCCAAGAACCGTGGAGAATTATTCCCAGGCTTTGAGTCCAAATCAAGAAATTGCTAACCTCTGTTAGACTGGATTTCAGAATGGTATGGGCCAGTGACTCCTGGGTATCTTCCGTATCTCTAGGGGTTATCCTGTGTCTATCCCACAATTGAGTATAGGGCAAAGGGTGGTGCAGTCGTAAAGAGTCCACCTGCCCATTCAGGAAATGACAAGAGATGTGGGTTTGATCCCTGGGTTGGGAAGATCCCCTGGAGTAGGAAATGGCAACCCGCTCCAGTATTCTTGCCTGGAAAATCCCATGAACAGAGGAACCTACAGTTCATGGGGATCACAGAGCATCAGACACAGCTGAATGGCTGAGCCCAAGGGGAGAGAGTAACAACTTGTTTGTTTAGTTTGCAGGTCTCTAGTCAAAAGGAACTGTATGCAAAGATCTGTACTTACAGCATGGCATCTGTGAACCTGCCTTTGTGCCTCAATCTCATTTCTATGACATCATCTTGGATTTTAAGATAACACTCCATTGGGGTTCTTGGGAGGAGATTGGTAAATGTATTCTGCATGTGGGACAAATAATATACAAGTCATGGCCACAGTACAAAGAGTGGTGGTTTTAAAACACATCTATAGATTCTTAATATGCCTCTCTTTAAGATGTAGAGCTCAATACTCTTCCCCCTTGAGTGTGGCTGGACTTAGTGACTCATTTCTAATGAATTGAGTTAGGTGTGAGTGACAGAGCATGACTTCAATGATGAGGATATAAAAGGCATTGTGGCTTTCTCCTTTTTCTCTCTCTCGGATTGCTTACCTGGGGAAAGGCAATTGCCATACATAAGGACGCTCAAGCAGCTTTATGAAGTGAGAACTGAGGCCTCCGGGCAAATATCAGTGAGTGAGCTTGGAAGCAGGTCACCCAGCTCTAGTCAAGATTTCAGATGGCTGGAGCCCCAAGGGACATTTCCATTTCCACCTCATGAGAGACCTTGAGCCAGAACCACTCAAATTCACGATCCGCAGAAACTGTGGAATAATAAATGTTTGCTGTTTTATGTCACAAAGTTTTAGGGCAAATACATAGCAACAGATAACCAAGATGAGACTCATTATGCTCTAGAAGGATCCCTGGAAACCTGACCTCTGAATTCTGCTTTAGGGGGATGTGAGTTTGTGGGAGGGGACAGGGCAGGATTAGGCGGCTCATGAATGAAACCATTTCTTATTTTTTCATCTGGCTTTCCTCTCATGGTTGCAGGAGGCCTCATTCTCTCCCATTCCCCATATGCTGCTGTCATAGTCATTATTCTATTTTGCTCCAGTACTCATCACACTGAGAAGGAGAAAGTTTCTCCCTTCCCACTTGTGTTATAGTCTGTCGCTAAAGCCATGAAAGAGAATTTTTTAGTGTACTTAATTTCTAGCCTGGGCTCTAAGGATGTTACTTTTACTAGCCCTGCTTTTGGTTTCAGCCCCTTCTTTCCTCAGTTCAGTTCAGTTCAGTCGCTCAGTGGTGCTGACTCTTTGCGACCCCATGAATCGCAGCACGCCAGGCCTCCCTGTCCATCACCAACTCCCGGAGCTCACCCAGACTCACGTCCATCAAGTCAGTGATGCCATCCAGCCATCTCATCCTCTGTCGTCCCCTTCTCCTCCTGCCCCCAATCCCTCCCAGCATCAGAGTCTTTTCCAATGAGTCCACTCTTCGCATGAGGTGGCCAAAGTACTTTCTTTCCTAGGAAGCTGCTAAAAGTTTGTTCCTGAAGGGTGAGGCTGGAACAGTCTGAGAGACAACATACCCTAAAGAATTCATATCCTCTGTACCCTCTGCTTACAGAGCACTGACCAAGTCAGGTGGCTGTATATCATCTCCCTCTGAATATTCCAGTTAAGTGTGTGTTATCCACAAGCTTAATACATGTACAACAATATGACTATGATGGGAAAGAGGTTTTTTTTTATGTTTAAGAACTTAATAAATGGATAGTGTGATATGATCTAAAATATCTTACCAGATGACTACTTTGTAAGGTTCATAAAGTTTAGGATTGCCATAAATGGTTATTTATAAGGATATAAAATGTATTTCCTCACTAGAAACTGTCCTGAAGGGACCAGTAGGCTGACAGGCACTCAGAGTTGCATAGACAGCTGTTTAATACAATCTCTGAGCCGTGAGAGCAAAACGACAACCTCAGATCTCCTTGGCAAAATGACCGAAGGGAACTGCTCCCACAGATGTTTAACTTTGAGCCACTTGACTCTGCCACGCTGACCACCAAGGGTTATGTGCTGGGTTGAAATTCTGCCACAAGAGATCATCTGAACGGTCTACTCAGTAGGGCTGGTCTATCTAGACAATGATAGTATTTTCTAAGAGAAGATCAAATTTTATCAGTTACATCCGAGACATGTGGGAAGATGGTAATATGCTAAAAGAAAGGCACAGATTCGGAAAGAGTGGAAAGAGGAATGCTGGATTCTTTAGACAAGCACTTGGACACCCCAGAGTGAAAGCAGAGCAGAGCATGGAGTTGGGCAAAAATGGATTGTTAGACTCTGTGGGGATCCTGGGGCCCCAGGGATGTCTGAAAATTCTGAGTCTCTATGAGGCCCTATTGCACCACCACTGAGACAGGTTACCCTCCTTTTTTTTACTTCTGGTTTGACTTTACACTACATTCCTTCCACTAGAGAGAGCCTGATTATTTGATTCTTTACATTAGGGGTCTCCCAGCCTCTGGGATCGAATGCCTGATGATTTGAGGTAGAGCTGATGGGACAATAATTGAAATAAATTGCCCAATAAGTGTAATGCACTTGAATCACCCTGAAATCATCCCCTCAACCCTTGGTTCAGGAAAAAAAATGTCTCCCACGAAACTGATCCTAAGTGCCAAAGGAGATGGGGATTGCTGCTTTAGAGGACCATTACCAGACACAGCAGTCTGAGTTTTTAGGGCCAGCTGTTAACCTCTTCGAGCTTCCCAGGTGGCTCAGTGGTTAAGAATGCACTCACCAAGCAAGAGATGCGAAGCCAGTCCCTGGGTTGGAACGTTCCCCTAGAGAAGAAATGATAGCCCACTCCAGTATTCTTGCCTGGGAAATCCCATGGAGAGAGGAGACTGGCATTGTCTGTAATACATACTGTTCCCAGTCTTTATACTGACCTGGGAGTTTCACTCCCTGAGTCAACAAATATTTATCTTAGGATTTATGATTCCCATTTTAAAATGAGGAACTTGAACCTCAAAATGTTGAAGACTAGCCCACGATCACACAGGTAATCGTTGTCAGAACTGGGATTCAAATCAAGCACTCTCTGGCTTCAGAGTTTCATCCACCAATCCGATAGTTTCCAAACCTGGCTAATAAATACTGAACAACCAATGTATGTCAGTCACTGTGGGTCAGGACACTTCAGATTTAGCAGTGAACAAAAGAGACAAAAACAATCTATATCCTAAGAGAAGGGAACAAATAAAATGGTTAACTGAAAGTGAAAGTGAAGTCGCTCAGTCATGTCTGACCCTTTGCGACCCCATGAACTATAGCCTACCAGGCTCCTCCATTCATGGGATTTTCCATGAGTACTGAAGTGGGTTGCCATTTCCTTTTCCTCCTTAACTGAAGGGCTTAAAAAAACAAAGATTCCCAGGTGTTAGCCCCCCAAAATTATGCTTTTGTAGGTTAGGAGGTAGAGCTTCAGTGTATATATTTTTAACATGGATCCCAGATCACATTTCGATACTTAGTCTTGACTACATTCCACAAGAGAACACTGATTCCTTCTAACCATGTTTAAATTTATTTTGGTTATTCTGTTCAAGTCCTTAATATTCAGGAATATTAAGAAGTATTCTTAATATATCTTACATAGTGTTTTATTAAAGGCAAATTTTAGGAGAACTGATAGGATTTTCTTTAAACTAGAGATTAACTTTGGGTAGTGCAATATTTGCCAACTGATTATAGGGATCCTATAATACATATATTTCTAAAAGTCTGATTAGGACTGGAGAGAGATTTAGAGAGCAGTATGAATCCACTAGAAAAGAAAGCACTGATTTTACAGGTATAATCACAGGGCTTTTTAAAAAATTATTTTTAAAACAAAATGTTGAGGTTTTTGATGATTACTTTAGAAGCTTGAGGGTTTTTTCCGACTTTATTTTTATTAATGTATATTACAGTACAGTTGCTTTAAAGCGTTGTGTTGGCTTTTACCGTGTAGCAAAATGAATCAGTCATACATATACACAGATCTCCTGCCTTTTGGATTTCCCTTCCACTGAGGACACCACCATGCATTATGTAGAGCTGCCTGTGCTTGCAGTGTGTTCCCATAACTGTCTGTTTTATGCATAGTATCCATAGTATATATGTGTCAATCCCAATCTCAATATTTCACACTCTACCCAAGAAGTTTGCCTCTTACAGATGCAGTACCTAAACAAAAAACAATGAAACTTGGAGGCCTGACCCTGGAAATTCTGTCTCTAGAGAAGACATGAGATAGGGGGATAAAGGCCTGAATCCTTCGACCAGGGTGGAAGGCTTGTGGGAGGCGGGCAGGCAGGACAAGTGGGAACATTTGTTCCAGGCCTCAAGATGCTGACACATGCTTTGATTTTATACGGGAAGTGATGGGGAGGTATTTCATTCCAAGCTGGGAAGGAAGAAATAGGCAATTAGAGCAATGTCTGGTCTGGGGACAGGAAGAGCAACTGCCAAATTAATTCATTTGCTCAAGGAACAAGGGGCTGCTGGTGAGTCACCAGCCCTAAGAAGGGCTCCCTTTGTAGTCAAGAGATAATTCTAAAGCCCAGCATTGATGGCCTGAGGCTTTAAAAATGACTTCACCCATCCTTTCATATTGTTCTTTAAACTTCTGCATCTCCGGCCTTCCCTGAGTGGCCTGATGTTATGGGAAGTGAGCTTAGCCTGTTCTAACCATGGCCTGCCTATAATGTGTAGCACAGCCATGCTCAAATTAGGTTAGCGCCATGGAGGGAACATTCTCAAACCCAGATACTAAAAGACAAGCTGTATTTCTCACTGTTTCCCTCTCCTTCAGCCAGGAGTCTAGAGCACATGTTGAATAATCACCATGCAAGAAATTACCAGCATGAGTCAGCCTTATTACAAATGAACAGTTCATCGCTAATGTATTTAACTCAAGCTCTTGTTCTAATGAATTAGCTGCACTTAAGTGGCCTCTTGCAGCTGAGAACTTGTTTGGGGATAACAGCTCAGATGCAAATCCCATCTGTAAACACCCCTTTAAAACATTTAATACTTGTACAACATTTGAATCAAGGATTCTTTCCAGATCTATTGTCAGAACATCTTAAAAGAAATGTAAACATCTTGTGATTAAAAAAAAAAAAAATTCCAGCAATATGCAATGCATGCAGATGACCATTAGGGAAAAGTAAAAACAAATGCAGAAGACCCTATAATTGAGATCTCTTTTCCCCTCTGTGGCTGTGAATGTATATTCCCGTGAAGGTTATTTCGGGGCAGTTTAACTATTTTACCAGAGAAAATTTCAGCTGATGACTATATCGACAAGGCACAGAATCCTATTGTGGATCAGCTCTAAATCCTGTGAAGTCAAACAACCATTATTTGATTTATCCACAGTTTTGAGAAAGAAGATACACATGTCTAAAGTGATTCTTGGGAGTTAATATCATAAGTGCCAAAAGATCATCTAACCTGCAGTTCATCATGCAGTGATTTGAACAGCATTTGGGAGCCTCATGTCACTTCATTGAAGAAGAGTCTATAAATAAACACTACTTAAAGTCCTTTGCCGATGAGCTAACAATGTCAGTGATACCTAGAGAGCTTGAGTTTCTCTAAGAATACATAGCAACTTCCTTAGTCAGTGATCATAGACAAAGTTCTCACTTGCAGTATTCAGGTTTGAAGAGGGCTAAGCCAGGCTATACTGACCTTGAGCATGAGAAGGACTCATTGTCAATGACTCTGAAGTTTTAATAAGACACGGAAACTGAGATCCTATTCAAAGTTGGCCAAGACCTTAGCAGAACATTGCACCAATTTAATGTCTGGAAATTGGATGGAGTCCAGAGGCGAAAACAAGAGCGCTGATTAGATGGTAGGGAAAATAATAGTTCCTAGAAAAGCCTGAAGTCTAAAAAGATTGGGATTTTTTTTTCTTCTTCTTCTTTTTTTTTTATTCTGAGGGAGTTGGGAGCTGAAAAGTTTTTTAAAAATCATCTTATTTTTTATGACAAAATATTGTAAAGGTAGATTGAGAAGTTGTACATGAGATAGTACACAATATATATGAATTTAGATAGAGTGTAAGGAAAATGTATTCTCTGGCTTGAAAGTTTTCAAATGCCTTATTGCTGAGGGTGATAAAGATGCCCTTTCCCCCCTGAGTGTTTGAGAATCGGTGGTCTCAGAGGCAGGACTGGCACTCCCTGGGTCACCTCCACAATTAACTTTTGGCTCCTTTCAGTCTTGGTATAATTTCCTCAGATATTTGTTCATGGTTCTTACCAGACTCTTAGGGCCTCCCTGGTGGCTCAGATGGGAAAGAATCTGCCTGCATTGCAGGAGACCCTGGTTCGATCCCTTGGTTGGGAAGATTCCCTGAAGAAGGAAATGGCAACTCACTCCAGTATTCTTGCCTGGGAAATCCCATGGACAGAGGAGGCTGATGGGCTACTGTCCATGGGATCACAAAGCCCTGGACATTACTGAGTGACTAACATCAGACTGTTACTGATTATAATTTTTCTCTATTCTGGCATAAGGGAATATCAATTTTACTAATTTTTCAACTACTTATCTAGTTAGGTTTAAAATATTTGATGGAGCTTTATAAAGTATGGAGTCTGAAATCTATTTTTGTTCAGTCCAAAACATATATTTATACACAATGAGCTCCCTCATTTTATATACTGCAGACAAATAACAGAAGTATCTTTAACTTACTGGCCAACTACATTCCCTTTCTGACTATTCTTGCTAAGGAGATGGCTGCAGACTGTAAAAGTATTAGTGATTAATTCTGCGTATCCTACCTAATTGAATTCTCACATAGGTAAAGGTCTTTTGACAAAACCATTATATACTGTAATTAGTCAAATAGCTTTATACATGGAGAAAGAAAGAGATTAATGTATCTCTTTGGCTGAATGAAAGATGTGTCTAGATTACTGTGAATAAAGGATGTATATGTACTTATAAAACTTTTTTTGAATTAATGAATGGATTGTGTTTTAAAGGTAATATCTTAAATATACAAATTACTCTCAAATTATATACTGGTGAAAAGTTCATACTGGCCATTGTCCTGATATCTGTCTTTTTTCAGGTAGATCATTTTGAGTTCAGTACAGATATTTTTCTCCATCTTAAATTGATAATCAGCTCCACCTTCCCTCTATCCATAACCATGAGCCATAGCAGTCAAGAATATATACCTACCATCGAAAAATCACTGCATAGCCACAGCTCGAGTGATTCCATAAATAATAAATCTAAGGCTCCCACCGTATCTCCTGTACCTTATTGAATCATCGCACACTTTAAACTGCTCCGTGGTGTGTTTAACAAATCTTTCACCATGTCCCAAAGTATTACTCATCATTTAGTCTGAAACACTTAGCAATTTCATAAAGTTTTGTATTCTGGCTCTAATGTGAGCCTTTAGAACAGAACTGAAATGTTAAATGTGTTTTATGTAAGTAGAAGTGATGGGAATTCATACATTACTAAACGTTTTTACACTTCTTTCCATTTCACCATTAATGCTTTCCTCCTGCATGGCCATTAATTTTTGTTGTAGCCAACAGATTTTAAGCCTTTTCCTGCTCACTTGTAATGGAGCCCATAGACACGACAGAAAATAGAAGGTTTTAGACAGGCCTATTGGATGTCCCAAAATGGCTGAATGTTACTGTGAATCATTTTTCTGGGGCAGGACTCACTATGAAGGACATTACAGGGTCACAGCCTGCTCCTAGGCAGGCTCTCCCATGCTGGTTCGAAGAGGGTAAATGGCAGAAGCCATCATGAAGCCATCATGAAGCCATCAAGCAACCATGAAGCTTACTCTCTCCTCTCCTTCCTTTGTTTCTCTTTCTTCTCATTTTCAGCATCCTCAACAAACTTCACTTAGTCTTTTACCCCACCCCCTCCTTGCCCAGCTTCCTTTCCTGAAGGGCTGCTATTGCTGCTGCTGCTAAGTCACTTCAGTCATGTCCGACTCTGTGTGACCCCATAGATGGCAGCCCATCAGGCTCCTCCGTCCGTGGGATTCTCCAGGCAAGAACACTGGAGTGGGTTGCCATTTCCTTCTCCAATGCATGAAAGTGAAAAGTGAAAGTGAAGTCGCTCAGTCCTATCCGACTCTTAGCGACCCCATGGACTGCAGCCTACCAGGCTCCTCCATCCATGGGATTTTCCAGGCAAGAGTACTGGAGTGGGTCCTGAAGGGCTGGTTGTCAGCAAATCCAGTCCCTCTGACTGGACACACCTGCTCCCTTTGTTTCTCCACAGCAGACGCGCTGGCTCAAGAGGAGAAATGATGAGAATTATGACCGAGATGAGTTCCATTGCTCTATAGCCATCTACAAAACAGCTTGCTTCTGGCACCCTAGAGTCTTAACTTAGAAAGCATTTAGTGTTTGTGAATACAAGCTTAAGGCAAAAGAAATATTTGAAAGCTTTAAAAAAAAAAAAGAACCTTAGAGGACTTTCCTGGTGGTCCGGTGACTAAGACTCCACACTCCCAATGCAGGGGGCCAAGTTAGATCTCAGGTTCCAGAACTATTAACAGATTTTGCATGCTGCAAACAAGAGTTATCGTGCCACAACTAAAGATCCTGCATGCCACATAAATATTTTTCAAAACAAATAAAAATAGAATCTTAAATTAGGTTTAGAAAACCACTTTAGCCTCTTAACATAATATACTAAATGTGGTACATTACCAATATTTTCTATTGCTGTGAAACAACGTATGTTTCTCTGTTTCCACAGGTATGGAGTCTGGGTCTCCCATCCTCTGCTCAGGATGCCACAGGGCTACAATCAAGGGCTCAGTCAAGGCCCGCGTCCTACAGGCGGCTTGAGGCCTCTTCTTAGCGCTATGGTGATTCGTAGAATTCATGTCCTCCTTTTTGTATGATGGTGGTCCTTACCTGCTAAATTAGGCTATGGCCACACCCCCTGCCTCACTCATTGGCTGATTGGAAAGTCATCATGAGGCTTCTGGCTTCTCAATGGCCAGCAAGAGACCATTCCCCTGGCTTCTCACCTGATCTTTAGAGCTTTGTTTAATGGCTCACTCAAAAAGTCAGGCTCGCCCAGAATAATCTTCTTCTTAATTAACTTGAAGTCAACTAATTAGGGGTATTAATTACATCTGTAAAATCCCTCATCAGTGCCATATGACTTAACGGAATCAGCAGAGTGATACCGCAGCACCTTTGTGTGTGTTTACTGTTTTTGGTTAGAAGAAATTTTAGGTTCCAACACTCAAGCGAAGGGTTGTCTCCCTGGAAAAGAGGGAGAGTGAGTGAAATTAGCATACAAAGGGAAAAAAGTAAATATTTGTGACCAAGACACCGATGTTTTACTTATTTGAAATATGGCCAAGGAAATACGAGAGAACACGAATTCTGTAATTTTCACAAGTAGCTTTAAGAGCCATTATGTCATGTGCCTAGTTGTTCCTTTACTTCTCCCTTACTACAGGTATGTCTTATGTGACGGTTGCTTTTCCAGCCTGGGGCTTGGAATGAAGAAAACTAGGAAAGATGTAGCCAAGTGCACTGAACATTCATGTGAGTAAAACAAAACCTGTGTTGAGATTTTGCTGTTTGTTCGTCATAGCATCCTCTAAGGAAACCTGACATACATACTTCCTGTGTGTCTTAACTGTGATGCTTTCTTTTTCTGAGACTCTGCTCTTATCATTCTTTGTGTCCTTATTTCATACATATTATTTAAGATTTAGTTTAGAAAGTTTTCGATGGCCTCCCACCCTGGAAGAAAAGCTTCTATAGGCCTTGAAGCCCAAGTGTATGCCTTGACTGTAAAACTTACCATGTGATATGAAAATTGTCAGGGATGTCAAGATAGGAAGGATGGTCTGAATCTTCACAGTATGCCCACAAATAGCACAATGCCTGTGATGGTTTTGGGCTGTGTCAACTTGGCTAGACTGAACCATCTTCTCCAGAATTTGCTTTCTTGTGTATTTCTTGTTAGGATGGGCCACAAGGGAGGGAGATTCTTGGGAGGTTTGGAAGGCAGAAGAGGAGCAGCACCCACTTCGTAGCTTACACACATTGCTGATCCACTGGCCTGCCTTCTTGGCAGGAAGCAGCGGCTGGGCCTGTGATTGGTCTATCTTCCCCTGGACCCTCCTACAGCTGCTTAGACTCCGGGCCAGGTGTGTGTGTGACAAGGTCTGTATGTGTGTGTGTCTCCATAACCTGCTTAACTTCTGTCCTTTCTTACAAAATCAAGCAAGTCACCACTTTTGATTGTTAGATGGGCAACATATTAAATTTTGGAACACATGAGAAATTTATGTTGCTGTCCCCCAATACACAATGACATTACAAAATTATTTTTTATGAAACTTTCTTGGAAGCACCTCTCCTGGATTTAAATTCAGGTCATTGACTGGATTCTTAGATTTAAATTCCATTAATTCCTCTCTTGGATTTAAATTCAGATTTGCATGCACCTCTTTTAAAATTTAGCTATTGTTTATTACCACATTCTCATATATGAACTTTTTGTGGAGGAGAATACAAGGAACTGAACTTGGAGTTTGTTGTTATTGTTCAGTCGCTAAGTCATGTCCAGCTGTTTATGACCCCATGGACTACAGCACACCAGGCTCCTCTGTCCTTCACTATCTCCTGGAGTTTGCTCAGATTCATGTCCATTGAGTTGGTGATGCTATTTAACCATCTCATCCTCTGCCGCGCCCTTCTGCTTTTGCCTTCAATCTTTCCCAGCATCAGGGTCTTTTCCGATCAGTCAGCTCTTCACACCAAAGTACTGGAGCCTCACCTTTAGCAACAGTCTTTCCAATGAGTATTTAGTGTTGATTTCCTTTAGGATTGACTGATTTGATCTTCTTGCAGTCCAAGGGACTCTCAAGAGTTTTCTTCAAGTACCACAGTTCAAAAGCATCAATTCTTTGGTACTCAGCCTTCTTTAAGGTCCAGTTCTCACAAACCACATAAATGACAATATGTAAAACACTTTGACACAACAAAGTGATCGGTGATTTGCATTTCCCTACACTTTTGTATGCCTCTTGGGGAGAGGATGATGATTTTGTTATTCATTACTGTGTTCTGAACGCACACAGTGCTGTTCATCGTTCATTGCTTTGCACATGATAGATATTCAATAAATCTTTGGCATACTCCGTTTATTTCTAGTGTAGTATATCTTACAGTCTCTGTTTGTCTTTATCTGCTTCTTGTTCACTTTTTGCCTCCCACAAATAGAAGGAAAGGTCCATGAAGATAGCAAGCTTACCTGACTTGTTTATAACTATATCATTTTTTTAAAAGATTTTTTGATGTGGATCATTTTTAAAGTCTTTATTGAAATTGTTACAATATTGCTTCTGGTTTATGTTTTGGTTTTTTGGCTTCAAGGCAAGTAGGATTTTAACTCCCTGACAGGGGACTGAACCTCTACCCGCTGCATTGGAAGGTGACGTCTTAACCCCTGGACCATGGCTGAAGTCCCCAGATATTTATTAAATGAATAAATAGCATGTGTAAAAATATCTGGCATTTAGTAGGTGCTCAAGAATTTAAAAATACATTGTTTGGATATGGGCTAGTTCGAAATGAAAGAAATTCAATTGCCCTTCAAATCAGCTTCTCTTCCCATGTATAGAGAAGAACGTTCTATGCAAGAAAAATATATTTCAGGAGTTGAGAAGCATCCTTCAGAAAAGTTGCATAGATATTGCTATTTCTCTGGCTTTTTACAAAATCTAATGCAGCAAGAAAAAATGTCTTGCTGAATGACACAAAGCATTAGCCAAAGCACAGGGGGTGTCTCAGAAGGTAGGTTTAGACATACCATAATATGATTACATTGTTTTGAAGTCTCATTACTTTTTCATCTGAATGAATATGAAACCTAGAATATTAATACAATGAAGATTGGCAGTTGATGACCCTGCAGAGGCTGCTCCAAGTCGCTGATCAAACATGGACAGTGGTACCTTCAAATCTCAGAGTCATTTGTAGGTGTCTTGTCTGTAATCAGGATTTGCGAGTGATGGTGCATGAACTGTTCTCTGGTCATTGTTATTCAACACCATCACCTACCCTTGTCTGAGATCTTAAATGGGCTGTCTCATCTATCAAACCTCTCCCCATCCTATCCCCGCAGTATCTGAGATCAACAAAGCATGTAAAATCAGCACTTCATCAGTCCTTGAGAGGGTGCTGCTTCTGACACGTGAGCCTTCTTCCTTTCCCCACCAATCTACAGCCCATTCTGCATTTGACTTTTACAAATACCTTCCCCCAGATATAATGAAGCCCCCCGGGGTTGAAAGGTGAAAGGGGTTCTGAGTGATGCCATTTCCTTTCCTGATACCTTTGTGCCTGAGTGCCATGTGGAAGGTTTAATACCAACTCTATTCCTCTGATGCATATGACAATATAATATCCTCTAATTGCATCTGTTATGTCTTTGTACAAGGAGGAAAAATATTCTTTATGGTGGGACTACAAAATTACACACATTACAGCCGAATATTCAGGTATTAAAATAGGTTTTCCTGCTTGTTAGGGAAAAGAAGAAGCTGGAAATTGTTTTTATTTTTATTTTGCATTTCATGTACCATGGGCCTGATGGAGCTGCATTGGGTCATTTTACAGGTGTTTTAAAATACATGGCTCCTGTATATTTCATAGGAATGCCTCCGGATGATGATGCAAATGTTTCTTTAGGTAAACAAGAAGTAAATCCAAGTTATATCATTTTTTCAGTGCTCTTAAGGGGAAAATTAAAGGGTGATTGATTGCCTTTTTCTAAAACAAAGTCTATTTTGCTTTCTATTGCTTTTATTCACCCAGAATTGACCAACTGACCAATCCAGATAGTATTTAGTTAAGTACATGTTCTATGTATACGAAACCCTCTGGCTGCTTATGTGTCCAAATGTGACCATTTGCATGAACAAGCCAAGGTAAGGTAGAGTCCACACATTCTTTTCTTTTCCCAAACAAGGTGCCTAACATTTTGCATCTGATTATACCCAAAACGGAGAAGGCGATGGCACCCCACTCCAGTACTTTTGCCTAGAAAATCCCATGGACGGAGGGGCCTGGTAGGCTGCAGTCCATGGGGTCGCTAGAGTCGGACATGACTGAACGACTTCACTTTCACTTTTCACTTTCATGCATTGGAGAAGGAAATGACAACCCACTCCAGTGTTCTTGCCTGGAGAATCCCAAGGACAGGGAAGCCTGGTGGGCTGCCGTCTATGGGGTCGCACAGAGTCGGACACGACTGAAGTGACTTAGCAGCAGCAGCAGCATACCCCCAAAAATCTATTAACTTGTATCTCTGAATAAACACACAAATGCACACACATAAATAGTGACTTGGAAAAAGTTGCTTTCTCACTAGCTTTGTTATTGTGTTTACTCTCACTGTTTAGATCTACACAGAAACAAAATGCTTGAGAAGAAATACAGTTGTACTTGTTTTTATCTTCTTGGTCCTGACAGTGCTTATCAGTAACAGTGTATGGAGCTCTTCACAGGAATGTATGTATAGATTTCTCCTGGGCTTGAGATGAAGCCTTAGGATGTAACTAAGTGACAGAAATGAATGTCAAATGTAACAAATTTTTTGTTGTTTAGTTGATAAGTTACCTCTGACTCTTTTTGACCCCATGGGCTGTAGCCCACCAGGCTCCTTGCATGGAATTCTCCAGACAAGAATACTGGAGGGAGTTGCCATGCCGTCCTGCGTGTGATCTTCCTCAACCAGGGATCAAACCAGGGTCTCTTGTGTCTCCTGCATTGGCAGGAAGATTCCTTCCTAGTGAGCCACCTGGGAAGCCCAAAGGGAAGGATAATAGCCATTTTTTAACGATGAAGAAACTAAAGCCAAGAAGTTCATCCTATAAGCACTTACTCTGATTAGGGTAAATGAAGCAATCTGTGCTAATAGACTGCCTACATCCAAGTAGCTTAACAAATAAAACGTTCACACTCACACAGAGTTCACTGGACATGTCTGCCATCAGGGAGAGGTATTCCATGTGGCCCTGCAGGGACCCAGCATCCTTCCGTCCGTCATGTGGTTGCACCCTTCTCCAGGCGATCTGCACTGTGTCTCCTTCATTCAGCCAGTAGATAGGGAAACAGAAAGTTCATTTTTATGGGCCAGGCATGGAAATGACAAATATCACTTCGACTCACATTCCATGAGTCTGTGGGCCAGTGCTTAGTAATATGGCCACTTTAAACAGCAAAGGAATATGGTAAATGTAGTCTATTTTGTGCCCAAGAGGAAAATGAGGCCAGTTTCAACAAGCACATGGCAGTTTCTGCCACAACCAGTAACGAATCATGGGGCATGCCACCGTTCAGGTGCTCTTTACATTGGACTATTCACTGTTGACAGTAATCACTCCTTGCCCCAATTTTAGATTTAGTTTGTTCAATTCCTCAGCATAGGGAACATCCCGCGAAGAGAGGGCATGTTCATAAATTCCATTTATTTCACCCATCCACCAAGTCACTCAAAAAGTCACAGCTTCTCTCTAGGGGAGTTCAGAAACAGCCAGATAACAGAGAAGCAAAAAATGAGCTTTGACCATATCTGGGAATTTGAGTTCTGATGGGGACACCTCGATGCCATAGCTTGTCATTCCTCTATTAGGTTTTGTGATAATAATTTAACACAAACTCTAGTAAGGTGTTGTGCCCAGTTCTGTGATTTTTGTAGATAGGAGCTGTAGCAGGTGAAGGGGAAAAAGCCCTTCCACCCCCCACCTTTTGCTGTTTTGATCCCAATACTAACTTGCTGCCAGGAAAGTTCAGAGAACCCACAGAGGGAGCCCTGGAGCATCTGAGTCACTGTGATTCTCACTTTCCCTGGGTTTCTGTGTTCCCTGCTTTTCCCCCAAACTGGAGTGTTTTCTCCTTATGGTCGCTCACCTGCTTTCCAATTTCAGGTCTTAAGCAGGTGTGTGTAATTTTACCCAAGGTTTTCTCCAAACAGAATCTGCTCCTAATTTGTGCCTTGGCCAACTTTGTGTTTCCTTTTCACTGCCTTTGAAGAATGCTGGGACTCAAAGAATGAAAGTAGGATATTCAGATGAGGAACAGGGTAGCGAGCCACCAGAGAGAGTTCACATGAATATTTTAGGCATTTTTCAGAAGGAACCATCTTGCTTTTACCATTGGTGAGGACCATTTCAATTTCCATTCACCTTGGGCATCTGGGCAAGTGATTATCTGCAAAGTCAGGTAAGATTTAAAGAATCCGGCCTTTTCTCTCTCTCTCTTTTTGCTGCAGAGCCACAGGCCCTGTTCTCACGCTAAATTTCTGATATAAAGGTAAAGGAGGAGAGACATTTCCCCCAATCACCATGTGCAAAGCAAAGGAAGTCTCCATCTGCTCCTGAAACTCTGCTTTTTATGGGGTCTGTCAGGCTGCTTCATTTTGATGGACTTAAATAATAACATTCTTCCTTTTTTATTATTATTAGAAACAACAACACACTCAAATCTTTCTCATTATTTTTTCATAAGGTCTAGGATTTAGTCTTATTGCCGCAGCCTCTGATGTTAAAATAACATTTACCCTGAAGCTTTCATCATACTTTCAGAGCATTTTTAACCCATCACCAGCGCCATCTCCTCTGGCTTGCCGTGTTGAGGCTGGAGCAAGAAAATTATCAGTACTTACAGGTGGGGTGCAATCTTAGCATCTGCCCTCTCACCCCAAATTAGGAAGAATGGACTGCTGGACACTGGGAGCTAAAGAAGCAACCTTGACACCTTCACACTTAAAGTGATGCTTTTTCTGCTTGCTGTTCATTTCTAACTGGCTAGGGACAGATTTGTGAAGTAGAGAAGATTCATCTTTGGTTTTTCAGTCTTCGTCCTCAGCGTGTTAAGGGGCCCCTAGGTGGTCTTTGTGTTGTTCACACTTCTCCCTACAATCCATTTCTCAATTCCTTCAAACTCAGCCTGTCCTCTCCCTGAAGCATCAGTTTTCATCCATTCAGTGGCCTATATCGATCCCTCACTGTAAGCCAGGTGGCTTTTTTGTACTCGAGATATAAAGATATGATCTCTATCACCCCTAACTTTCAAGACTTGGAAGTCTAGGAAAAGGAAGGGAAAACCTTGCAAGGATTTTGTGCAAGGCATCAAAAATTAACTTCAAGATTTGAGGAGAACACAGAAGCTGGTACAAATGCTTGGTAGCCTGGAGCTGGCATCCCAGAGTGAAGTTGACTGAGCCAGGCACTTAAAGGTGAATTAGAAAAGTAGAAAGGACTTCCTGGATGAGGGAGTAGCGTGTGTACACAAAGAAAATGAGATACCCAGGGGAAAAGTCTAAGACTCTGTTTTCTAACAACCCCTACTCAACCCGGAGTACATGTTCTTCACTAGATTGGTGGTTTTTAATATTACTTCATAGCCCTGACCTACCTGAGAGATATGACGGCTGTCATTGGTAAAAGTAACTCTGAGACTCATAGCGTATCAGAGGACCTGCCTCTCTGCAGGGAGACAAATCAAGGGCTAAGGTTTAGAAAATTTTCAACAGTGATTTTGAGAGACTCTGGTTAAGACTCATGGGCACAGATGCTCCCAGGCCAGGGAGAACAGTCTATCATCTTTCCTTAGTAAACTGATAATTAAAAAAAAAAAAAAAAAACTGTAATAAAATAGAAATTAAAGTGTCAAAACAATAAAAAAGGAGAAATATTTTCAAGAGGTAAAGGAATTGGGCTAGGTAGTTTTCATGGAGTATTTAAAACACACCCTTATAGGGCTTTCTCTGGGGGTCCAGTGGTTAAGAATCTGCCTGCCAATGGAGGGGACGTGGGTTCGATCCCTGGTCCGGGAAGATCCCACATGCCTCAGGGCAACTAAGCTGGTGGCCAGTTATTGAGCCTGTGCTCTGGAGCACCTGAACTGCAGCTACTGAGGCCTGTGCTCCCCAGAGCCTGTACTCTGCAGCAAGATAAGCTATCACAATGAGAAACCTGTCCACCCCAACTAGAGCATAGCCCCCTGTGCAGCAACAAAGACCGAGTGCAGCCAAAACTGAATAAACAAATCAGTAAAATGCACTCGTATAGGCTTACGATATAGCACAGGGAACTATACTTCGTATTGTGCAATAACCTATAAAGGAAAAGAATCTGAAAAAGACTTCAGTTCAGTCGCTCGGTCGTGTCTGACTCTTTGCGATCCCATGAATGGCAGCACGCCAGGCCTCCCTGTCACCCATACATGACCACAGGAAAAACCATAGCCTTGACTAGACGGAACTTTGTTGGCAAAGTAATGTCTCTGCTTTTTAATATGCTATCTAGGTTGGTCATAACTCTCCTTCCAAGGAGTAAGCATCTTTTAATTTCATGGCTGCAGTCACCATCTGCAGTGATTTTGGAGTATATATGTACATATAACTCAGATATATACATATACATATCTGATATATCAGATATATATCAGATCAGATCAGATCAGATCAGTCACTCAGTCGTGTCTGACTCTTTGTGACCCCATGAATCGCAGCACACCAGGCCTCCCTGTCCATCACCAACTCCCGGAGTTCACTGAGACTCACGTCCATCGAGTCAGTGATGCCATCCAGCCATCTCATCCTCTGTCGTCCCCTTCTCCTCCTGCCCCCAATCCCTCCCAGCATCAGAGTCTTTTCCAATGAGTCAACTCTTCGCATGAGGTGGCCAAAGTACTGGAGTTTCAGCTTCAGCATCATTCCCTCCAAAGAAATCCCAGGGCTGATCTCCTTCAGAATGGACTGGTTGGATCTCCTTGCAGTCCAAGGGACTCTCAAAAGTCTTCTCCAACACCACAGTTCAAAAGCATCAATTCTTCGGCGCTCAGCCTTCTTCACAGTCCAACTCTCACATCCATACATGACCACTGGAAAAACTATAGCTTTGACTAGACAGACCTTTGTTGGCAAAGTAATATCTCTGCTTTTGAATATGCTATCTAGGTTGGTCATAACTTTCCTTCCAAGGAGTAAGTGTCTTTTAATTTCATGGCTGCAGTCACCATCTGCAGTGATTTTGGAGCCCAAAAAAATAAAGTCTGACACTGTTTCCACTGTTTGCTGATCTATTTCCCATGAAGTAATGGGACCAGATGCCATGATCTTAGTTTTCTGAATGTTGAGCTTTAAGCCAACCTTTTCACTCTCCTCTTTCACTTTCATCAAGAGGCTTTTTAGATCCTCTTCACTTTCTGCCATAAGGGTGGTATATATACATATATGTATATCAGGTATATACATATAATTCAGATATAACTCAGGGAAAAAATTGAAAACACTTGTTTTCTAACAAGAATCACTTTGCTGTATACCCAAAACTAACACAACATTGTAAATCAACTATGATTCAATAAAATAAAATGTACCCTTATAAATAAACAATGCCTCTTTTGGCAATCCCTATAAAGATTTATTTATTTAGAGATCTGTCTCCAAAATTCAGTTTTGGAAAGCACCCTTAAGAAACTATAGTATAAACAGTTGGGGATTAGAAATATTTTAAGGTAAACATTATTTCCTAATAAACTAACAGATAAAGCAGAACATTTATACCAGAGGATTCGGCTTGGTATCAGTCTCAATTGGCATGAAGGTTTTTCTCTTATTTGCTTCAAATCTGTATTTTAAAAAATGATGCCTTCCCCAGGAGATTCATTACCATATGGAAGAGTTGGAGCAGAGGGAGTAGTCAGAGTTGGATAGATAAAGATGTTCCAAAATATGAAGGTCTCTGGAACAGGCCATTTTATGTTGTCTCATGGTGTGATGAGTGTAGGTGCTACAAAGTGATCAGATAGTAAATTTAGAGCCAATAAAAAGGAGACACTTCAGAGGGCACGTCGTAGCTTGCTTGTAAGAATCGCTGACATGGAAGGTCAAGGAATTAAATACTGGAGTTGGATTTATACTATAGCTGACTGTTTTTATGGCCAATACAACATTTATTGGTATGCTAAGATAAAGTTAATCAAGTCTTGTGCTTCAAGGTGGAGAAGTAAAGATTACCTCTTGAGAGTTTGGAATGAAGCTCTCCCAGAACCCTTCAGCATACACACTCGCACAATCATTTAGCTTTCTCTCCTTGCTGGAAGCTATTCGAAGTTCAGAAATATTTGATGAACCTATGGGCTTTAAAGAAAAGCCAAGCATTACTCTGAAGCTGTCACATTCTCTGGGGTGCACTGCCCAAGCATTTTTCATCCTTAATTTCTCACAGGCAGAACTTAAACCTTAATTCTATACCTCTATCTTTGCATAGTCAATGGCCAATATCCTAAATTCTCTGGCTCCTTTAAAATTCTTCTTTAAAATTAGGCTGTCCTACATTTCAGAGGTAGATGGATGGTTGGATTAGACTAATGCTTGTCATCTATTATTCTCGAGATATATCCTCTAATCTAGTTCTCAGTGATCCATGACCATTTTATCTTTTTATTTTTTTAAAAATAGCTTTGATCAAGTGATACTTTAATTTTAAAAAAGTGTTTTTGGAAGGTCCACCTGGTATGTGGGATCTTAGTTCCCTGACCAGGGTTTGACCCTTGCCCCCTACATTGGAAGCCTGAAGTCTTAACCACTGGAAGACCAGGGAAGTCCCCGTGACCATTTTGGATGACAGTGTTGGTATTCTGTCAAGCTGACAATCTGAAACACTGATAGCCCAGTATTTGGGCAAGGCACAAGAATGTATGGTTTGGATTTTCATAAAGACATAAAAAGGTCTCCTCACATGGTTAATTGCCGGTAATTTTGGGCCCTGTGTTTCATACCTCAAGGTATGAACTGGATTAGAAATGGTTGAAAGTTGAAGGCTAGAGAGGAGGAGGGTAGACACTAATGAGTAGATTGATGTTATGGAAAAAATAACCAGGGTTCAAACCCAGGCTTTGTCACTTAGTCTCCATGTGAACTTGACCAGTGATTCTTACTTTGATCTTAGCATCTTTCTTTATGAAGTGGGGGCCAGTCAGTCAGTTCAGTCGCTCAGTCGTGTCCAACTCTGTGTGACCCCATAGATGGCAGCCCACCAGGCTCCCCCGTCCCTGGGATTCTCCAGGCAAGAACACTGGAATGGGTTGCCATTTCCTTCTCCAATGCATGAAAGTGAAAAGTGAAAGTGAAGTCGCTCAGTCGTGTTCAACTCTTAGTGACCCCATGGACCGCAGCCCACCAGGCTTCTCCGTCCATGGGATTTTCCAGGCAAGAGTACTGGAGTGGGGTGCCATCGCCTTCTCCGTTTGAAGTGGGGGTATTAAACATTAATTGGATTGTTATATATAGGTTAGATTTAACACACGGTCTTCAGTTGTGACCATTTTCTCCCCCAGGGAGGATTTGACGATGTTTGGATATGTTTTTGGTGATCACTACAAAGGACAAGGTAGGCAGATGCTACTGGTATCTAATGGTTGATACTGGCATCAGCAGGGGATGATTCTAAACATCTTACAGTGCTCAGGGAAGCCTCCCACCCAACCCCCACAAAGAATTATCAGGACCAAAAAGTCACTATTGCTGAGGTGGAGAAACCATGGACTTAATTTTTGTAAAGCAAGTAGAGTCATATCTGACAGAAATAAAGGCTGGGAACTGTAAATAGCCTGAATTGTGTCCCCCAAGATTTACATATTGGAGCCCTAGCCCCCTGTACTCAGATACACTTGTACAGTAACTCCCCTATATCCGAATGAGTTCTGTTCCGAGAATGTAAGTCCAATTTGTTCATAAGTCCAACAAAGTTAGCCAAGGTACCCAGCTGGCTAACACAATTGGCTATACACCGCTGTTTCTATGTTTGCTTCTGGACATCCTCAGCTTGAAACAAAGATACTGCACTACAGGACTCTACACAGTACTGTACAGGAAAGTGCACAAAAGCACAGCCTCTGGTGGAGCATGCACACACGCCACATGTGAACTAACTCACGTGATTGGACGTGCAAATGCATGGACCCATATTTGAAAGCTTGCAACTTGAAATTTTGTATGTAGGGGACTTACTGTATTTGGAGAGAAAGTGAAATCTCTCAGTTGTGTCTGACTCTTTGCGACCCCATGGACTGTAGCCTACCAGGCTCCTCTGTCCATGGGATTTTCCAGGCAATAGTACTGGAGTGGGTTGTCATTTCCTTCTCCAGGTGATCTTCCCAACCCAGGGATCGAACCCTGGTCTCCCGCACTGTAGACAGACGCTTTACCGTCTGAGCCACCAGGGAAGAGAAGGTGTTTTAAATGGTGATTAAGTTAAAATAAGGTCTTTAAATTGAGCCTTAATCCAACATGACATGATTAGGGCACAGAGAGGGAGTAGGAACACCTGCTCACAAAGATCACGTGAGGACACAGTGAGATGGTAACTGTCTGCAGTCTGCGGAGAGGGGCCTCGGAAGAGACCAAACCTGCTGACACCCTGATCTTGGGCTTCTAGCCTCCAGAACTGAAAGAAAATAGATTTCTGTGGTTTATCCACATGTTCTGTGATATTTTGTTATGGAGTCCTGGCCAAATAATACACTAACAGCTATTGTTATCCTTATTATTAAAACGTAAATATTTGATTTGGAAAAAAAATTTACCACAAAACTCAGGACTTGAATACCAACTCCATATTGTTATTTTAATAGCGTGTAGCCCTTTTAGAAAAACGATCACTAGAGGTGGTTAAAGAAAATTTAGAAACGGAAATGCTCAGCTCATGGATGTGACGAAGTGTACTACTAGCAGGAATCGTCCCAGATGACTCAGGAGGTAAAGGATCTGCCTGCAATGTAGGAGACTGCCTGCAATGCAGGAGACCCAGGTTCCATCCCTGAGTCAGGAAGATATCCTGGAGAAGGAAATAACAACCCACTCCAGTATTCTTGCCTGGGAAATCCCATGGACAGAGGAGCCTGGAGGGTATAGTCATTGGGGTCACAAAGAGTTGGACATGACTGAGTGATTAAACCACTGCCACAGAAGTAAGACTTGACTTAAGCAGAGTTCATAATGCTCTTTGAGGACTTATTTCTATTAGCCCAAACTGACCAGGATCTGATGCCATGAACCTTGTAGGTATCTGCAGTTGTCATGGATCCCTGAGTGAGATCTGTACAGGTTGCAGAGACAGCAAGTGATTCTTCTAATGAAAAGCTGATTTTCTGGCCCCAAGTGCTATATGGGACCCCAATCTGGAGCCAAACCTGGGCATCTGCTGGGCATGAGGATTCTTTGTGTCTTGCTCTTCATGCTGTTCATGATCTTGTCCCTCAGCTAACACCTTCATTTGGAATGTTAAGGTCTTACTGCTCTGATGATAGAAGCCAAAAAAGGCGCCAAGGTAAGAGTGTTTCTCCCCAAGCCTGGGGCAGACGTTGCCCAACCAATGTTTCCCTAAACATCCCCATCAGGCCTTCTCTACTTGTTCGTTGCAAAGGGGAGTTGATCTCAGACATTAGGGAGAAGAGGGGAGGATGCCACTAACAATTAGTGAACATTAGGTGATGTTTTTATGGGGATGAAGCATGGCTGCTGTCACATGTGCTTGTACTCAATTAGAAGGAAGTGGTAATTACAGAATCCACAGTTCAAGAGGAGAACATAAACCATGTACCGGGAGTGAGATACTAGAGACAGTGAGCAGAGATCATTAAGGATGGTACAGAGGCTAACCAAACGGAAATTTATGAGAATTAGAAAAATGCATGCCTTTTGGAAGATACATGGAATGCTCCATTTTCATGAAAGCCTGACTCTGAAAAGTTTCAAAAAGATTGCATTTGATTCTGGCAAGCAGAGCCCAGCAAGGCAGGCTGGTTGAATTGCAGCCCTAGAAGTCCCCTCCTCCGTGTGTCCAAAGGCCATGGGTCAGAATGTAAGAATAGTTCATATCCAAAGTTGCTTATAACTCTTTACACTCTTAGGTCATTGGTGGAGAAACTGAGGTCTAGACAATACAGTGATGCACCAACTTCAGATAGTTGTGCCAGGAGCCTCAGGATTCAAGTGTTCTGATTTCCAGGATACTCTGCCATGTGCAAGGCACTCACCCAAGGCAGAGTCAAGATATGAAGAAGCACTAAAATTGTGCATCTATTCTAGAATATTCACTATCTCTTTATTCTCATCCTCCTAATTATATTGACTTGTCTTTTGGACCCTTCACTGCCACCACCTCTGGACTCTGCTATATTCATGAAGCTTAGATAATAGCCAAGAAATATTTTCAGTATGAAATAAATTCATAGTATAAAAGACTATTTAGGTTTTACTTAAGACTAAAGTGTTTAGTTTCAGTTTTTACCAACTCTAGCAACTCTCAAATTTTCTTTTAAATAAGAGAACACTGGAATAAATTGTATGGTTGCAGTAATACAGTTAAATGAGATTTTGAAAAGAGATGAGGGAAGAAAGATACTAGAATTTGAGAACAGAATTTAACAGAATTTGTTAACTGTGAAAACTGAAAAAAACATATATCAAATAGGAATACAAAAAGTAAAGATTTGAGGTTCTACAAATATTGGACCAACTCAGAGTAGGTTTGTTTATTATGTATGATCTTGGGCAAGCTACTTAGTCTCTTTAAACTTTGTTTTTATTTTCCAACTCTAAAATGATATTTAATTTACTGGGTCCTTGTGAAAATTGGCAACGATGTGTGCAAGGTACCCTGTGTGTGGTATGTAGTACTGAGCAGTGAGGTAGCTTGACAAAAATGCCCCTCTATACCAACAGCATTTGGGAGGTAAATTTGCTGTGGTCTTCCAGGGCTTCTCTGGTGGCTCAGTTGGTAAAGAATCTACATGCAGTGCAGGAGACTCAGGTTTGATCTCTGGGTGGAGAAGATCCCTTGGAGAAGGGCATGGCAACCCACTCCAATATTCTTGCCTGGAGAACTCCATGGACAGAGGAGCCTGGTGGGCTACGGACCACGGGGTCACAAAGAGTTGGACACGACTGACTGAGTTACACTTTCACTTTTCACTTTGCCGTGGTCCCATCAAACCATGAGTTTAATTCTCTACATGGTGAATTGAGCCTCTGTCTCTGATTTGCTTTAGGTAGACAGTTATCACAGCAGTTCTGAATCAAGGTCCCTGTTTGCTTTCTTGGACTCTTGCAACCACATGTAAACATGCCTGGGCTAGCCCTCTGGAAGACAACAGACACACAATTCAGTCACCAGCCTCACTCCACCCAACAGCCAGACAACCCCAGTAGCAGCACTGCCTAGCTGACAAGCATTCGACTGCACAGGGAGGCCAACCAGAAGACCAGGAATGAAAGGGTTTACTTTTTCAAGCCATGGGACTGTGAACTAATAAAGGAGTGTGTTTTAAACTACTGTGTTTTGGGATGATCTATCAGACAGCAATAATGAACTAATAAAAAGTAGTACTTTTCTTAGAGTGTTGAAATGATCAAGGACATTATCAGCTCCAGATAGCATAAGGAGATCTTCAGAATTTTCTTTTTCAGAGTATAGAATCACCTTACAAAAATTTTTAATTTGTCTCTGAAAGTATTGTTGTTCTTTAGTTGCTAAGTTGTGTTGAACTTTTTTTGTGACCCCATGGACTATAGCCAGGCTTCTCTGTCCATGGGATTTCCCAGGCAAGAATACTGGAATGGGGTGCCATTTCCTTGTCCATCTGAAAGAATTATTTTTGTCCAAGATGTCAGGTGGTAGCATCAATAAATAACTATAGCAAAGAGCAGATATTAATGATAGGAATATAGACTGGTAACACATGGTCGTTTCTTGCTCTTTAAAAAGAAAGTTAAGGAAGGAAGGACTTGAAAGAGCAGAGGAATTATTGGAGAATGATTTGATGATAGCCTACAGTTAGCAGACATTAATTACTTACTCATATACTCTCTAACCACTCCCCCCACACTCCACACACACACACACACACACACACCACAGAATCACTCCCCTTGTAACAGCTTTTCCAAGGGCAGTTGGTAGATCACAGAACCCTTTACCCTCCTTTTCAGAAAACAGTATTAGCCTCAGGCCACCCATTGTCCCCACCTGTTTTCTGTTTATTTCTGGTGCCAGAAACAAGCCCATGTATCCCACCCGAGAGTGACCTCTGCATCTTCAGATGCATTCTGACAGGGTACAGCTTGGCCCCTATCTCAGACTGAGGCTCCAGGAGGAAGCTGTGCTGGGTCCCCAAGCCAGATGTCTGCCTAATGGGCAAACAGGGCAGGGTTTGCAAACAGACAGATATGGAGACTCCTGAAAGCAGTGTGCTTTGGCTCTCACTGGGAAACCAGGGTCCAGACTTCACAGAAGATGGAAAATTCAGGTCACATGTGATGGGAACTTGAACAGAAGCAACTGTTGCTTTTTAAAATCTGTGTTTATAGATTTTTTTTTCCTATAGAAATATCTGTCAAGAGCAGCAGGCAAGAGGAAGTTTGGCAGACGAGAAAGTTTCTTATTTCTTTTCAGCAAATTGTTCTTGGATACATCTTTGGCTGAACGATGGACCAAAAACACCTGCCAGTTTCACCTTAGGTTTTGACAAAGAAATTGAGTTATGAAAGCGGCCTGGGATTGTAGATTATCTCAAACTCAAATCCAAGTAATCCATGTAGCGAGAACAAACAGAAAAATTTTAACTAATCTACATAGTTATGAAGATTTCACAAAAATTAAATTATATTTACTATGAAGGGGCAAAAGATCAGAGAATTGGAGCATTTTAGATGTTCAACATGCCTTAAAGAGCCCAGCATTTTACAGATTAAGAAACTGAAATTCATATATTTGAAGCTGCCAAGCAAGTACTTTCCCCCCAAAGAGCAGTTCAATTTAGAGATCTGGGGATGCACAAAATTACTTGTGCAAATTAGAACCCAGCAGATTAATTTCTCAAGTATTTTCTTAGAGAAATGAGCAAATACAATTTCTGAGTTGTAGAAATTACGTCTCAGTTTTCTGCCCTCACCAACTTTTCATTTCTAGCAACAGTACCTGAATATTCTGAATATTCACTAAGTTAACTAATAGTCTATTTATTGCAGAAACCAACCCTCCACTCCATAAACTAAATTCTACCTGTGTGTTTGTACTTGTGTCTCACTAGTCACTGCCCTCAGGCTCCAAAATCAATATTCTTATTAGAGAGATTAATTCATCTAAGACTTTCAATACCATCAGTTCCTTCAGTGCTACACAAAGCTAGGCATGGCAGCTTCCTTCTAAGCCCATGGAATGGCTGATAACTAGGATCTTTCCCAGAACTGATCTTCCCAGGAGTCTGTGAGGTCCCGTGTAATCTAGCCTTGGCCAATGTCTCCAACCTTCCTCCTCACCACTAACAGGAACATCTCCTAGTCTTGTTTCCTTTTCTGGATCCAGAAAGCTTAAGACTCAGGGCCTTTGCACTTGCCATTTCTGCTACCTAGAATGCTCTTCCCCACCTGCATCAGGGGACTGGCTTCTCATTCTTCACGCGTCAGCTTGTAAATCTCCTCCTCAGAGTGACTCTCACAGACTCTCACTTTAAATTTTCCCTGCCTAATATTTTCTACCATTAACAAACTGTTATTTTACCATGGAGCCCTGACACAGCCGGTTCTCAAGTGGGAGTGATCTTGCCCTCCAGAACATACTTGGCGATGTCTGGCGACAGTTTTGGTTGGGAGGGGAGGGCTTCCTACTGGCATCTAGTGGCTGGAGGCCAGGGATGCTGCTAAACATTTCGCCATGCACAGAACAGCTCCACAACAAAGCCATCAATACCGATAGCAGTGTCAATAATGAGAAACCCTGGCGGCAGAGCAGGTAACTGACAGGAGGTGACTGCAGGTTGACCTGCGAGCTGGATCCGGGCAATCAGAGGTCCCTTGGCTCCTCCTCATCCTTGAAATTTACCATCTGCCCTCGCTTCCCACAGTGGGAGCCATTTTTTAGGAGGCATTCATCAAAGACCAACGCGTTATGGGTCCGTCCACATGGTGGACATGACTGAACCCCGCTAAAGCCTCTAAAGATACTTAAAGGACTCTGGCCAAAGGGTTTGGAAATCTGGCGGTACTCAAACAAGCCGTGTATGTAAGTTCCCTTGCTGAGTAAACCTGCCGCCCACCTATCCGAGCAGCTGCTTCTTTCTTCGGTCTCTCCCTGCTCTTCTATTCTGGGGACCGAATTCAGATTTCACTGGGAAGGTTCCTAGGAGGTTGGGGACCAGGAGGAGACCGAAGAAATGGGCTTTGGGAAAGAGGCATTCATGGAGGGAAATCCCTGGTTGACCATGCCCTTTGCGGACAGGGGTGACCCTTTGTGAGATGTCTGTGGTTCCACAGGTGATTTGGGCGACACCCTGAGGATGCAGGCTGCTTGAATGTGCTTATTTGAGGGATGGCCCTTGTACACTGTAACACAGAGGAGACCGCGGCAGTTCGTTAATAAGTATTTGTTGCAGGAAAGTATGACCCAGTCATGTTTAAGGACAATGGCTGACAGCTTTTTCAGGAAAAACTAGGGATAGACTATAGAGAAAAGATATATTGTAAATTTAGCAGGATGTGGTTTTGTATGGCATTAGTGAAAAAGTTCTTATTAAAATCAAGAGGTTTCCTCATGGTTTGATATATGATCTGTCTGGGTCAGGAGAAGACCTGTGAATAATGTGTTAAGCAGATCAGTACTAATTCAAGAGACAGATTAGCCAAGGTGGTTCAGTGCCCAGCTCCAGTGTACCAGGTGGTGGTGTAGTTGCTAAGTCATGTCCAGCTCTTGTGACCCCATGGACTGGAGTAGGTTGCCATTTCCTTCTCCAGGGGATCTTCTCAACCCACAGATTTTTTACTGTTGAGCCACCAGTGTACCTGGAGTGCTCAGTAAACACAGAAAAGGAACTATAGCATGATTGCTTGCAATTGTAGCATCCAAACTTTTTGATCATGGACCCCTGTGGATACAGTTTTTTGAATATGCACCATGATATGTATATATATATATATATGTATATATATATATATATATATGTATACATATGTATATGTGTGTATATATATATGTATACATATGTATATGTGTGTATATATATGTATACATATTTATTCATAAATTATATGCATGTGCATATAGTACAGGCATTAATGTATGTATTATTAAGGAACCTAGATTCACTCAAGTTAGAATTCATAAAGAAACTAAAGACCTATATATAGAAAACTATAAAACACTGGTGAAAGAAATCAAAGAGAACACTAATAGATGGAGAAATATACCATGTTCATGGATTGGAAGAATCAATATAGTGAAAATGAGTATACTACCCAAAGCAATTTATAGATTCAATGCAATCCCTATCAAGCTACCAACGGTATTCTTCACAGAGCTAGAACAAATAATTTCACAATTTGTATGGAAATACAAAAAACCTCGAATAGCCAAAGCTATCTTGAGAAAGAAGAATGGAACTGGAGGAATCAACGTACCTGACTTCAGGCTCTACTACAAAGCCACAGTTATTAAGACAGTATGGTACTGGCACAAATACAGAAATATAGATCAATGGAACAAAATAGAAAGCCCAGAGATAAATCCACGCACATATGGACACCTTATCTTTGACAAAGGAGGCAAGAATATACAATAGATTAAAGACAATCTCTTTAACAAGTGGTGCTGGGAAATCTGGTCAACCACTTGTAAAAGAATGAAACTAGAACACTTTCTAACAGCATACACAAAAATAAACTCAAAACGGATTAAAGATCTAAACGTAAGACCAGAAACTATAAAACTCCTAGAGGAGAACATAGGCAAAACACTCTCTGACATACATCACAGCAGGATCCTCTATGACCCACCTCCCAGAATATTGAAAATAAAAGCAAAAATAAACAAATGGGACCTAATTAACCTTAAAAGCTTCTGCACATCAAAGGAAACTATTAGCAAGGTGAAAAGACAGCCTTCAGAATGGGAGAAAATAATAGCAAATGAAGCAAATGACAAACAACTAATCTCAAAAATATACAAGCAACTCCTCCAGCTCAACTCCAGAAAAATAAATGACCCAATCAAAAAATGGGCCAAAGAACTAAATAGACATTTCTCCAAAGAAGACATACAGATGGCTAACAAACACATGAAAAGATGCTCAACATCACTCATTATCAGAGAAATGCAAATCAAAACCACTATGAGGTACCATTTCACGCCAGTCAAAATGGCTATGATCCACAAGTCTACAAGCAATAAATGCTGGATAGGGTGTAGAGAAAAGGGAACCCTCTTACACTGTTGGTGGGAATGCAAACTAGTACAGCCACTATGGAGAACAGTGTGGAGATTCCTTAAAAAACTGGAAATAGAACTGCCTTATGATCCAGCAATCCCACTGCTGGGCATACACACTGAGGAAACCAGAAGGGAAAGAGACACATGTACCCCAATGTTCATCGCAGCACTGTTTATAATAGCCAGGACATGGAAGCAACCTAGATGCCCATCAGCAGATGAATGGATAAGAAAGCTGTGGTACATATACACAATGGAGTATTACTCAGCCATTAAAAAGAATACATTTGAATCAGTTCTAATGAGGTGGATGAAACTGGAGCCTATTATACAGAGTGAAGTAAGCCAGAAAGAAAAACACCAATACAGTATACTAACACATATATATGGAATTTAGAAAGATGTTAACAATAACCCTGTATACGAGACAGCAAAAGAGACACTGATGTATAGAACAGTCTTATGGACTCTGTGGGAGAGGGAGAGGGTGGGAAGATTTGGGAGAATGGCATTGAAACATGTATAATGTCATGTATGAAATGAATTGCCAGTCCAGGTTCGATGCATGATACTGGATGCTTGGGGCTGGTGCACTGAGACGGCCCAGAGGGATGGTATGGGGAGGGAGGAGGAAGGAGGGTTCAGGATAGGGAACACATGTATACCTGTGGTGGATTCATTTTGATATTTGGCAAAACTAATACAATTATGTAAAGTTTAAAAATAAAATTAAAAAAAACAAAAACAAAAAACTGTTGTTTGATGCTAAAAAAAAAAAAAGAATTCATTAGAAAGCACAGCTAATGACATCCATTGGTAGTGGATATAAATCCATATTTTAAAGGCTTTTCTTAATAATTTCTAAACAATTTTGGGAACTTTTTGGAGCCCTCATTACATTTGATTGTTTTCCCCTTGTAAAACTTACAAAGAGGATATGCAGAAAAGATAGATTGTCAACTCCATCAATTTTTGTTGTTCCTTATACTTGCAGTATCGTTTTTGGTCATCAGTGTTTTCATTCAGGAATATGTTAAGCAAGTTGTATATACTTTTTTAAGAATAGGGAATTTAAAAAATGTTTTATTTTTATTTGGCTGCACTGGGATCTTAGTTGCAGCATGCAGGCTATTCATTGTGGGGCGTGGACTTAGTGGCCCTGTGGCATGTGGGATCTTAAGTTTTGTGACCCATGTCCCTGTATTGGAACACAGCTTCTTAACCACTGGACCATGAGGGAAGTCCCTCCAGTTGTATATTTTTAAGGGATGAAAGTGAAAGTTGTTCAGTCGTGTCCAACTCTTTGCGACCCCATGGACTATAGAGTCCATGGAATTCTCCAGGCCAGAATACTGGAGTGGGTTGCCATTCCTTTCTCTAGGGGATCTTCCCAACCCAGGGATTGACCCAAGGCTCTTGCATTGCAGGCAGATTCTTTACCAGCTGAGCCATCAGGGAAACCTAAGAATACTGAATTGGGTAGCCTATCCCTTCTCCAGTGGATCTTCCCGAGCCAGGCATCGAACCAGGGTCTCCTGCATTGCAGGCAGATTCTTTACCAGCTGAGCTACCAGGGAAGCCCTTTTAAGGGATAGTTTAGTTAAAACTACACAATATCATGCTTAAATCCATATGTAGTAAATTAAGTAGACAAATGTAAACTGCACAGTATTATAAAGTGCATGATATTGTGGCATTAAAAGCAAAGGCAATGCCATTGTCGAACCATCTGCATGACAGGCTCCTCTTTCTTCTGGGTGCTTCGTATACCATCTGATCCCTTTGAAAGCATGAAAAAAAAGTGAGAACGAGCTAATGTGATTCTCTACATAATTCCTTTCCTTTTCCCAGATAAAAAAAATGTTAAGGGAAGTTCTCATATTTTCTTCCCATACTCCAGGTGACCATTTTCCACCGTGGAGCTGTGCACGCTTTCTTTGGACCTCATTGACTTAGAGGACAAGAAATACGACTGCTGTGTCCTTTGACCAAGAGTGGAGCAAGCAGACCCGAGAAGGCATGGTCCTGGGTTTGTGTGGAATGCCTTACCCTGTCTTCTTTCAGTTCTGGGAAAGGAAACTGATCTGTTTCTTTCTGAGACTGCAAACTGGCCCCAAAGGAGCTCAATTAATACTCCTTATAGGAATGAATACATAAATGACCACACACAGAGAAAAATGTGTTGTGAAATAGTCTCACCAATGGAGGAAAAGAAACTCACTTGTGGGTAGTAAAACCTAGTATGATGATAATTGGGTGTCAAATACAAGCACTGGGATCTGTGGCCAGTGCTTTTGAGGCTTAGGAAGTAATACACATTCCCTCAAAAGAAAAGTACAGATCATATAGGAAGAAACAAAGAAGCCCCACAGCTATTCTTCTGCTTTGATATATTTATACCTACCCATCTCTGCTCAAATATATATGGCTTCCATAAATCTAATAAACCCACTCACATAGGAAATGAAGAAAAAAATTGAAAAAGCATTATTAATGCCTTTATGAACCAAGAGAACTATGATATAGCAGAATAACAGCAAGCAACAAATTATACGTTAAATAACCTTGTTATTTTGATTAAATTCTGGCCCCACAATATTTTTATTTTTAGAATTATTTAACTGTGTCTTCTTACTTAAGATATAACAGCAAACCAATAACTAAGTTCTTGCTCTTCTTAAGGGTACATAAACCAATCAATATTCAAGCCTCACTTCTGAGTTTAACACTGTTGGGAAGGATGGGCCAGGGGCCTGGCACACTTGCTTTGGGTGGACAGGTTCAGGGCCAGAAAAACTGAGAATTGAGTGCGTGCTAAGATACTTCAGTCGTGTCCGACTGTTTGCAACTCTAGGGACCATAGCCCACCAGGCTCTTCTGTCCATGGGATTCTCCAGGCAAGAATACTGGAGTGGGTTGCCATGCTCTCCTCCAGGGCATCTTCCCAACCCAAGGATCAAACCTGTATCTCTTACGCATAATCATCACATTCTTCTTATTCACACAGTACCTTAGATTCTGACTTTTTTTTAGGAAGGCTCTCCAAAAATGCAGCACAAGCGTGCAACTGTCAAGATGGATTCGAAAGTCTTCACTCTATCACTAATCATATCTGTCTTAGAGAAAACATACGGTTTCATCAGCAACTTGCCCTAGGGTAGAAATGGAGAAGGAGAATGATGTAGTTGGTGGTTCTTCACCTTTGCCAGTGCTGTCCTCAATAAGGTCCTTTTCCTTGATGTGAGAACCTGGTGTAGAGAGTACTCAGTAGACAGGCCAGTGCTGGTGAGGTTGGAGGGATCAGATAAGCCATCCCCTCTTCCCTCACTCATTCAAGGCCATTGGGGCATTATGTAAACTGTTAAATAGATCTGCATTTGAAGTACCAGAGTAATGCTTTTCCCCCCCTCCTTTGTTTGAAAGAATTTCTGCTCTTTGCTCAGATCTTACAATCAAGAACTCCTTTATGTATTTTAAGAATTTCCTTGCCAATAGAGGTCCTACTATCTGAAGGCCCTACAGTGGTGCACATTCAGGGGCTGCTGCAAAACTGTCATCGTGGCAGTGGAATTACTATTTAGAACCAGAACAGACCTGTCATGGAACTGGTTATGTCCCTCGAGCACCTTACTTATGTATAGGAATTGCCCATAGTGTGTGTGTGTGTGTGTGTGTGTGTGTGTGTGTGTGTGTCTGTGTATCTCAGCCTCATGGGAAATGATCAGTCCAGTTGGTAACACCTGTGTTGTGCACAAAAGACTTACACTTTTGATCAATGAAGTATCCACAGATGCTCTGAAATTCTGTACTCAGTAGGTGATTCCTCATGTCCTCTACAAATAGAATTTGTCAAACACAAGATCATTAAAATATATAAAAGATTTGATTCAGTGAACAACCACCTGCAGGACTCCGAATCTGTGTTTGGGATTGGGAGGTGGGCGAGAGTGGGGAGACAGTCAGGTAGAAATTCTTAAATATAAGAAAATGACAGCAATTTCTGTCTTAACCTCTTCAGCTCTGGTTGCTAAGTTACCATGGCATACCACTGTGTGTGCTTTTCAGTTTTTGGTTTTGGGCCTGACAGTTTGATTAATTCTCTGGAGTGTAAAATCTGCACAGTGAATATTTAAAAATTACACATGCATGCACACACACACACACACCCACTCTCCCAGCACCCCATTATTGCTTGTGATTTATAAAAATCTGTTTTATAATTAAATTGACATATGTAGGTGGCAACCTGAAATGACGCTTCATTTTGGGGAGAGAAAATCTACTGTGTGATGTTTCTTGAATTTTGTTCTTCAGCTGTACCACCCAGTTCATGCTTCCCGAATAGCAGGCATTGTTTTTTCTCCTTTAATGTGCATTTAACCCTTAACTTCATTCCTAAGCAAAATGGAAAAATAAGACAAGTGTTATTTAAGAGTTGCCATTGCTTTTCCTTCTTCTGTGTGTCTTACTTGCTATGTGATTGAGTTCAAAGGTGTCCATAAATATTACTGTAAGCTGACGGACTAGTGGGCTGTGGGTTGTCAGACATAGTTATAAGAAGACATGTCAGTGTCAGCTAGCTAGACCAGTGGTGGTTCAAAATCCCAGGCATTGCATTAATGACAATGTAATGTAGTTCAGTGTAAAAAACGTTTTTTAAACAATCATACCAAAAATGGTTTCCAAGCCAGGCTCTTATCCTCTTCCTCAGCGTTTTGTTGCAGCATTTTGTTGCTATCCTCAAGATATAGTGCCTTTCTAAGTCTGTGTACCACCCAATTTTTAGTGTTTTGAAGCAAAAGTGACAACTTAAGATCCTTATCACTAAAACACAGCGAGTCTTCATAAAATCCACGAGAGGATTCATAGCAGCAAGTGTACAATAAGTGAGTATATGCAGGTGAAGCTATTCCAGATGCTGAACAAACTGACCTTTTATGAGCACTGCTGGGTTATTACCCAAATGGGCATCTGACCTGCAGAGAGTGGCTAGAAAAGTCGGAATCTCAGACTCTGCCAATCAGGTAGTTAGAAGAAAATCTGATTGGTTTAGTCTTTGATGCTTTATACCTTTTTTTTTTTTTTTTTCAGAGGAGAATTGGGACTTAGTTGCCCTTCTGATCAAGGATAATCTGGTAAAGGCTGGAATTGTTTTATCAGCTAGAAATTCCCATGCCCATTCTTCTTCTTCAGTCTTCCTGCTACAGTTGCTCAAGCAAGATCCTTAGAGGCATCCCTTATTGTCTCTGTACTCAGTATCCTATCTCCAAACGAATGATAAGCCATAGTGATTCTACATCTGAAATGTATTTCAAATGTGTTCCCTTCCTTTTGTTTGTTTGTTTGTTTTTTGGCTATGCTATCAGGCATCTGGGATCTTAGTTCCCTGACCAGGGATGGAACCTGTACCCCTCACCTTGGAAATGTGGAGTCTTAACCATTGGACTGAAATGTGTCCCCTTTTAGGTGGAGATTGTAATCGTGAAAACAGTCTTATTGCTTCTAGTCTTTTTCTACATCTTCTCCACTTCCTATTACAGAATCAGGTTTTTAAAATGTATCACATTATTCCCCACTTAAAATGTCAGGTAACTCTCAAAAATCCTTCAATGGCTTTAGAATTTATCCCATATTCTTTACCTTCAAAATCTGTATGTTCTAGTTTATGCCAGAACCTCTCCAAATCTCATGTGATGAATCCATCCACAGTATCCTTTAATCACTCTCCTTATTTCTGCTCCTGGTGCTTCCCACTTACAATTCTGCCCAGAACACAGATTGTCATCCTTCCACAACTTTACAAAACTGGCCGCTTCTCGTTGTTCTCAACTTAAAGGAAAAGGAGTCTGCCGCTGCCTTATTTAAAGTACTCCCTTTTGCATTCATTGCCTTGGCTCACTGTTCATGGTAACATAACTTTTTAATAAGTATTTCATTATCTGTTCATTTCCTGTTTACTGGCTTTCTTCTTATTAGACTATATGTTCTATGAGAGCAAGGACTATGCTTGTATTATCCACCAGTATATCTCCAGTGCCTACCTCAGAGCAAGGGAAATAACATTTGTGGAGCAAGTGAATGAATGAATGTTGTTACGGATAGACATGGAAAAACACTGGGGAGGTGAAAGGGATGTGAAGTGACAGGAATCAGCTTGCAACAAGAGTTTTAGTTGAACAGTGAGCCTCTCTTTTATATCTTCTGCTGAGGCAACACTTGATCACTTATGATTGTAGATACAGGCCCATTTCTCTAGGAAGAAGACAACATTACTAGTGCAAATAGAATCGTACAAATAGATGCATTTACTTGACTTGGCCTCTTACACCACTAAGTGCGGCAAAGTTAAGAATTTGTCTCAAATAACTTCCCTGGTGGCTCAGATGGTGCATAGTCTGCCTGTAATGCGGGAGACCCAGGTTCAATCCCTGGGTCAGGAAGATCCTCTGGAGAAAGAAATGGCCACCCACTCCAGTATTCTTGCCTGGGCAATCCCATGGATGGAGGAGCCTGGCAGGGGTGTCACAAAGAGTCGGACACAACTGAGCGACTAACGCTACACTACATTGCTGTTGTTAAGTTGCTACGTCATGTCCAACTCTTTGCAACCTGATGACCTGCAGCACTCCAGGCTTCCTTGTCCTTCAGTGTTTCCCGGAGTTTGCTCAGACTCATGTCCATTGAGTCAGTGATGCCATCCAAACATCTCATCTTCTGTCATCCCCTTTTCCTTTTGCCCTCAATCTTCCCCAGCATCAGCATCATCTTGCCCTCAATCTTTCCCAGCTCTTCACATGTGATGAGTTGGCTCTTCACATCAGGAGGCCAGAGTATTGGAGCTTCAGCTTCAGCAGCAGTCCTTCTGTTATCATTGAGGAAAAAAGTGCCTGTTTTCAACAGTACAGTAATGGCCTGGTCCTAGACCCTAAGACATGCCATATTTAATGGGGAATTTCCATGCATCACAAGTCAGATGAAGTCCTAAGGCAGGATGATGAATCACATGGAGAAAAAGTTGTTCAAGTGTTTAATCCACCACATCCTTGTGTACCCGCACCTCAGGGAGGAGTGGTCTTCCATTTTCAAAAGGAAGAAAACCAACTTCTGTTGAGCAGGGATGCTCCTCGTCTTTTGCAATTATTTTGCCAGACACTTTTCTATATGAGACATAATTTATGTCTGTGATGGGAAGGGCATGATGTGTTACAAGTTATGTTTCAAGTTTTTAGGGCTGCAAGTTGCAGAATGATATTCAGAGAGTTGAATTTTTTCACTTATCATTTTTGATAGGTGAAGAACCACAGACTGCTTCAGATTGTACAGATTAAACTCTGTTCCTAGTAGAAAGGTAATCAAGCCAAATAGAAAAGACTGTTCAGGCCAGCCACTCTAAATGAAAGGCTGAATAACACATTGGCAAGTGGGTCTTATTTAGCTTTCCTGCTTGTGGTTTGAGAGGAGGAGTCAGAAAGCCATGAATAATGAGAACCAACCACAATGTACTCTCTGGCTTAGGTGAGTGGATTTGTCTTTCCTCAAGAAGGATGGAAGCAAAGAAGAAACAGAAGAAGGAAAAAAAACCAAGATGAAGTCCATAAAAATCATTTGCAACACAAATGAGAATTTAAGCTGCAGATGAAAACATACTTCCAAAAATTATTCATCATTGGATATAAAAGTAAATTTCATTAAGGAGGTGGTTTATATGCTCAAGAATATTCATAAAAAGAGACTCCAAAATAAGAGATGAGAGTTGACAGAAAATAATAACAGAACAGTGGAATTTAACACATGTTGATTGAGAGGCAGGGAATTGGTAGAGAGGGTGCAGGAAGAGTAAGAAAATGCTGCTTTTCTAATATTTATAGACAGGAAACAATAAATTATGTTCTTTGTTACACCAGTGGGTTGAGAAAGTATATGATTCTTGATATCTGAGAGTACATACTCTTAAAATATGACATATATCTCCTAACTTATTAGGAAAATAGTAGAAGCAAATAAAAGATATTTATTAAACACCATATAATAAACAAATGGGAGCATAAAAACTAAAAGCATAAGAAATATTTAGGATATTTTGCCTTTTTGAGGCCAAAGGCTCATATTAGTTAAAACAACTGAAACACAGCATTTATATAGTTTTTATAAGAAGTACAACTATAAGAGAATTTCAATTAGTTAAAAATTGGGACAAAGATATATCAGGAAATACCAAGGAAAATAACTCCAGAACTGCTGGTTATAATAAAAATAGGAGCAATTCCAAAAGTAGTGTGAACAAAGAAGCTGATTTTATTTTGATGGAAAATTCCGTAATGAAGATATAACAGTTCTAAATCTTGATATGCCAAATAAGGTAGAATGTAAATATATCTAACAAATGCCTTTAAATATGCAAGGAACAGTCAATATAAGTATAGTAGTGAGGGATTTTTAACACATCTTTTAGTTTTTGAGAGATCATTTAGAGAAAAAGAATAAATGGGAATAATTATTTCCTATTTCTTAATATGTTTGGCATTGTGCCAGGTTTTAATGATGCAATCGTGAAAAAGAAATACAGTCCTTGCACTTTGGAGCTTAGTGTATACAAAAAATCTTATTCATAAAGATGCATGTATATTGAGAAATATATATTGAGAACGTGTATTAAGTATACATGTATATACTTCTATCTTCTGGAGAATATATTACCTTATAAATTATTCATGGAAAATTATTTTAAATGAATATACATGAGAAAAATAAGAACTTTTCAGTTAATACATAGGTAAGATTCTATCACTATCATATTCTAAAAATAGAAATTGAGTACAAAAAATTAAAGAGACAAAGCTCTACTGATTGGAAAAAAGTCAAATTTCCTAAATAGCTAAAGTATGATCATTACAACCTCAGATTATTTAGGAATTAAGGACAAGAAGAGCTTTATATTTGTATGATCATGAATAGTATATGGTCAAATCTGTACTCAGGGATATATACATATTCTGAAACGTCTATCAAAAATGCATTAGTCAGGACTTCCTTGGTGTTCATTGGTTAAGAATTCACTTGCCAGTGCAGGGGACGTGAGTTCAATTCCTGTTCCCGGAAGATTCCACATGCCTCAGGGCAACTAAGCCCGTATGCCACAGCTATTAAAACTCACGTCCTAGAGCCTGCAAGACATAACTCCGGAAGCCCACACACCCCAACTGCTGAAGCCCACCCACCCTAGAGCCCGTGCTGCACGAGAGAAGCCACCGCAATGAGACGCCTGTGCACTCCAACTAGAGAGCAGCCTTGCTCCAACTGGATAAAGTCTACATGCAGCAGCGAAGACCCAGTGCAGCCAAAAAATAAGTAAACAAAATTTAAAAAATGAATTAGTCAATCATTTTATTCTTAATACTAGATATGAAGAAAATATACCAGAGAATTTAAAGTTAAAAATAGATATTAGCATGCCACATCTTCTTTTTCCATTCATCTGTCAGTGGGCATTTAGGTTACTTCCGTGTCTTGGCTGTTGTAAATAGTGCTGCAGTGAACACTGGGGTGCATGTATCTTTTTGAATTATGGTTTTCTCTGGTTATATGCCCAGGAGAGGGATTGCTGAGTTACATGGTAGTCCCCTATTTAGTTTTTTAAGAAAGCCATTTGCAGGGCAGGAATAGAGACGCAGACGTAGAGAATGGGCCTGTGGATATGGGGGGTGGTGGGATGAACTGAGAGCCTGGGGTTAATGTATGTGCACTTCATGCCTAAACAGATAGCGAGTGGGATCCTGCTGCTAAGCGCAGGGACTTCAGCTTGGTGCTCCATGGTAACCTAGGTGGGTGGGATGGGAGAAATGGAAGCAGAGGTCTAAGATGGAGGGGATTGTATGTATACTTATAACTGATTCACTATGTTTACAATGTGAGGCAACATTGTAAAGCAACTATACTCCTCCCTTCCAAAACCCCTCTTTGTTCTCCATAATGGTTACACCGATTTACATTCCTACCAACAGTGTAAGTTTCCCTTTTCTCCACATCCTTTCCAGCATTTATTGTTTGCAGATTTTTTTGATGGCCCTCCTGACCTTGTGAGGTGATACCTCATTAAAGCTTTGATTTGCATTTCTCTGGTAATTAGTGGTGTTGAACATGTTCTCATGTGCCTGTTAGCCATCTGTGTGTCTTTGCAGAAATGTCTATTTAGACCTTCCATCCATTTTCAAATTGGGTTTTGTGTTTTATTTTGATATTGAGCTGCATGAGCTATTTACATATTTTGGAGATTAATCCCTTCTTGGTTGCATTGTCTGCAAATTTTTTTTCCCATGCTGTGGGTTATCTTTTAGTTTTGTTTATGGTTTCTTTTTTCTGAAAAAGTTTGTAGCTTCAATTTAGTCCCATTTGTTTATTTTGCTTTTACTTTCATTACTCCAGGGAGTGAATCAAAATAGATATTGTTGTGATTTATATAAAAAAATTCTGTATACGTTTTCCTCTAAAAAGTTTTACACTATCCATTCTTACATTTAGGTCTTAATCATTTTTCAGTTTTATTTTGTGTATGATGTTAGGGAGAAGATGTGGTACATATATATAATGGAATATGACTCAGCCATAAATAGAACAAAATAATGCCTTTTGCAGCAATATGGATGGCCCTAGAGAGTATCATACTAAGTGAATTATGTCAGAGAAAGACAAATACCATATGATATCATTTACGTGTGGAATCTGATAAAAATTTATTTACAAAACAGAAACCAACTCACACATCTCAAAATCAAATTTATGGTTACCAAAGGGGGAAATGTGGGGGAAAGTGATGAATTATTGGTGATAAACAGATAACTAATAAAGACCTACTGTTTAGCACAGGGAAATTTACCCAATATTCTGTAATGACCCATATGGGAAAAGAATCTGAAAAAGAATGGATATATATATAAGTGTGTGTATATATATATATATATAGATAGATAGATAGATAAATACACACACACACACAAAAACACACATAAATACTTATGTAAATATATAATTGATTCACTTTGCTATACACCTGAAACTAACACAACATTGTAAGTCAACTATACTACAATAAAATTTTAAAAAATTCAGTAAAGGCTCTCTCTGCCCCTACTCCCCCCAAAGATATTCAGTTTAGTCTCTGAGTCGTGTCTGACTTTTGGGACCCCATGGACTGTAGCACGCCAAGCTTCCCTGTCTATCACCAACTCCTGGAGCTTGCTCAGACTCACATCCACTGAGTCAGTGATGACATCCAACCATCTCATCCTCTGTCACCCCCTTCTCCTCCTGCCTTCAATCTTTTCTAGCATCAGGGTCTTTTCCAATGAGTCAGTTCTTCACATCAGGTGGGCAAAGTATTGTAGCTTCAGCTTCAGCATCAGTCCTTCCAATGAATATTCAGGACTGATTTCCTTTAGGATTGACTGGTTGGATCTCCTGCAGTCCAAGGGACCCTCAAGAGCCTTCTCCAACACCACACTTCAAAAGCATCAGTTCTTCAGCACTCAGCTTTCTTTGTGGTCCAACTCTCACATCCATACATGACTACTGGAAAAAAAAAATAGCTTTGATTAGATGGATCTTTGTCAACAAAGTAATATCTCTGCTTTTTAATATGCTGTCTAGGTTTGTCATAGCCTTTCTTCCAACGAGCAAGCGTCTTTTAATTTCATGGATGCAGTCACCATCTGCAGTGATTTTGGAGCCCAAAAAAATAAAGTCTGACACTGTTTCCATTGTTTCGCCATCTATTTGCCATGAACTCATGGGACCAGATGCCATGATCTTAGTTTTTTGAATGTTGTGTTTTAAGCCAGCCTTTTCACTCTCCTCTTTCACTTTCATCAGTCAGTCAGTCAGTTCAGTCGCTCAGTCGTGTCCGACTCTTTGCGACCCCATGAATCGCAGCACACCAGGCCTCCCTGTCCATCACCAACTCCCGGAGTTCACTCAGACTCACGTCCATTGAGTCAGGGATGCCATCCAGCCATCTCATCCTCTGTTGTCCCCTTCTCCTCCTGCCCCCAATCCCTCCCGGCATCAGAGTCTTTTCCAATGAGTCAACTCTTCGCGTGAGGTGGCCAAAGTACTGGAGTTTCAGCTTTAGCATCATTCCTTCCAAAGAAATCCCAGGGCTGATCTCCTTCAGAATGGACTGGTTGGATCTCCTTGCAGTCCAAGGGACTCTCAAGAGTCTTCTCCAACACCACAGTTCAAAAGCATCAATTCTTCGGTGCTCAGTCTTCTTCACAGTCTAACTCTCACATCTATACATGACCACAGGAAAAACCATAGCCTTGACTAGATGGACCTTTGTTGGCAAAGTAATGTCTCTGCTTTTGAATATGCTATCTAGGTTGGTCATAACCTTCCTTCCAAGGAGTAAGCATTTTAATTTCATGGCTGCAGTCACCATCTGCAGTGATTTTGGAGCTCCCAAAAATAAAGTCTGACACTGTTTCCACTGTTTCTCCATCTATTTCCCATGAAGTGATGGGACCAGATGCCATGATCTTCATTTCATCAAGAGGCTCTTTATTTCCTCTTTGCTTTTGCCGTAAGGGTGGTATCATCTGCATGTCTGAGGTTATTGATATTTCTCCTGCAATCTTGATTCTAGCTTGTGCTTCATCCAGCCTGGCATTTCACTTGATGTCCTCTGCACATAAGTTAAATAAGCAGGGTGACAATATACAGTTTTGATGTACTCCTTTCCCAATTTGGAAACAGTCTGTTGTTCCATGTCCTGTGCTAACTGTTGCTTCCTGACCTGCATATAGATTTCTCAGGAGGCATGTAAGGTAGTCTGGTATTCCCATCTCTTTAGAGTGACATTGAAACATGTAGAATATCATGTAAGAAACGAGTTGCCAGTCCAGGTTCGATGCGCGATACTGGATGCTTGGGGCTGGTGCACTGGGACGACCCAGAGGGATGGTGTGGGGAGGGAGGAGGGAGGAGGGTTCAGGATGGGGAACACATGTATGCCTGTGGCGGATTCATTTTGATATTTGGCAAAACTAATACAATTATGTAAAGTTTAAAAATAAAATAAAATTTTAAAAAATAAATAAATAAATAAATAAAATAAATAAAGTGTCAGATGCAAAAAAAAAAAAAAAAGAAGAATTTTCCACAGTTTGTTGTGATCCACACAGACAAAGGCTTTGGTGTAGTCAAAAAAGCAAATGTATTAGTGAATTAAAAAACTAAGTATAATAATGATATATAATAACAAATAATAAAAACATATAGGAATAAATATGTGCTCAGTTGCTCAATCAGACACGACCCATGGACTATAGCCTGTCATGATCCTTTGTCCATGGAAGTTTCCAGGCAAGGATACTGGAGTGGGTAGTCATTTCCTACTCCAGAGGATCTTCTCGACCTGGGGATTGAACATGAGTCTCTTATGAGTTCTGCATTGGCAGGAAGATTCTTTACCACTGTACCACCTGAGAAGCTCCAGGAATATACTTAAGGCATATCCTAAAACTATATAACGAAATATAGATAAATATCTGTGTAAAATATTGCTACAGAAATATCAAGGAATAACTTTTTATATATCACTTAGAAATAACATTTGACAAGTCATATACAATATCTGTATGAATAAAACTACAAAGAAACCATAAACTGTGATATATATAAATGAAGAGATATGTTTCTGAAAGGGAAAATTGATACTGGAAAAATACCACTCTTACCATATTATTCTGTACTTTTAAAAAAATGCAAAGTTCCAACAGGTTTTTCTTCTTTTCTTGGCCAGGGTTGGGGGTATTCAGAAACTATTGGAGTTATGATTTTTTTATTGGGGTATAGGTGCTTTGCAGTGTGTTTCTGCTGCGCAAGTGAATCAGCTATATTTACGTGCATATCCCCTCCCTCTTGGATCTCCTCCCACACATCTAGGTCACCACAGAACTCTGAGTTGAGCTCCCTGTGCTCTTTATCTGCTTCCCACTCCGGTACTCTTGCCTGGCAAATCCCATGGACGGAAGAGCCTGGTAGGCTGCAGTCCATGGGGTCGCTAGGAGTCGGACACGACTGGGCGACTTCACTTTCACTTTTCACTTTCACGCATTGGAGAAGGACATGGCAACCCACTCCAGTGTTCTTGCCTGGAGAATCCCAGGGATCGGGGAGCCTGGTGGGCTGCCATCTCGGGTTGCAGAGTCGGACACGACTGAAGCGTCTTGGCAGCAGCTATCTGTTACACACCGTAGTGTATACATGTCAGTCCCAGTTTCCCGATTCATCCCTCCTTTCCCCGCTTGATGTCCGTATACTTGTTCTCTATGTCTGTGTCTCTATTTCTGCTTTGCAAATAGGTTCCTCTGTCCCACTTTTCTAGATTCCACATATATGTGTTAATATATAATTTTTGTTTTTCTCTTGCTGACTAACTTCACTCTGTATGACAGACTCTAGGTTCATGCAGGCCTCTACAAATGGTCCCAGTTTGTTCCTTCTCATGGCTGAGTACTATTGGTTGTATGTATGTACCACATCGTCTTTATCCATTCATCTGTCGGGGGCCATCTAGGTTGCTTCCATGTCCTGGCTGTTGTAAATAGTGCTGCAGTGAACACTGGGGGTGCATGTGTCTGTCTGAATTCGGTTTTCTCAGGGTATAGGCCCAGTAGTGGGATGGCTGGTCATATGGTAGCTCTAATTTTAGTTTTTTTAAGAAACCGCCATACTGTTCTGCATATTGCCTGTTTCAATTTACAGTACCACCAACAGTGCAAGAGGGTTCCCACTTCTTTACATCCTCTCCAGCATTTATTATTTGTGGATTTTTTATGATGGCCTTTCTGACCCATGTGAGGCAATTAGAAACCCAGTATTGACTGATGTGTGCATTGCTGGGGTCTTTGGCAGGAGAACACTGATACCTACAACCATAATAAAAAAATGGTGCTTTTGTTCTTAGATCTAGGAACAAACTGATGAGAAGAGTGCACTATGATATCATTTAAATTTTATTCTGTTTGTAGGTGTCAGTGTCCTCCAGCCAAAGACCCAGTAATGCCCACGTCAGTCCACACTGGGCTTATAAGCCACTGCATCATGGGAGATTGCATACCATGGGGGACATGGAAGAGGGGTGTCAGAAAGAGGGTTTTGTAAAGGACCTGCTATTAGATTGCGGCTTTGATGAGGTGGTTTGTGGGAAGGTCTGAGAAAAAGGAGGTTTGTTGTGAATTGAATGCTATCAGAAAATGGGGACAGTTCTATAACTGAGTATCTTACAAATCTTAGCTAGAAGGAGGGCAGGTGAGAGACAGAGAAAAGCTGTGACTGTAAAGAGAAAAAAAGCAGCATTCACTCATATTAGCCAGGAGAGGGGGACGCTCAGTATTTCGTGGATGTTTCGGTGACAGTGAGTCCGTTTAGACCATATAATAGTGTTCCCGTTTCGACTCTTTTTTATCATTGTCTCACAGCAACTTGATCTGAAGTTGCTGTTCTGTAAGATTATTTATGTCCAGCAAGAGAATGGCATAGCCCAGCTTTGAGTGACAGGTTTACTTGTAAAAACTCTCAGGTCTCCTTGTAATCGTCAGGTCAGTTTCTGGATCTCAGAGGCTGCTTTTTCTCACTGTCTTGTGTGCATGCATGCTAAGTCACTTCAGTCATGTCTGACTCTTTGTAACCCTATAGACTGTAGCCCACCAGGCTCCTCTGACCACAGGATTCTCCAGGGAAGAATATTGGAGTGGGTTGCCATGCCATCCTCAGGGGATCTTCCCAACTCGGGGATCAGACCTGCATCTCTTTGTATCGTGCATTTGCAGACAGTTTCTTTTCCACTAGCACCACTTGGGAAACCGATCTCATTATTTTATTTGGGCTTAATAGAAACATCTTGTTTTTCCTATTTGAAAACTATTTTTAAAGATGTTCTTGTTTTTCTTTTTTCCTCCTGACTTCTACTTGAAGCTATGTAACTTGTTTCTATTCCTAGTGGTTACTCTTAAACATTTTTAAACTAATTTTAAAATTTCCCCTAAATTCTAGTTAGCCAATGTCTCTATCCTTTTGTAGAATGGCGCATTAGCTTTGGAATTTTTTAACTCTGACATACTTCCATTCCTATGCTATTGCTTCTATTTCAGTTTCATCTCATTTTTAAACAACAAATTACATCATTAGTAGTATTGTGAGTAGGCAGTCCATATTTAAATTCTACTAGCATGGTGGCTTGGTGGTAGAGAATCTGCCTGCAATGAAGGAGACCCGGGTTCAATCCCTGTGTCGGGAAGATCCCCTGTAGGAGGGCATGGCAACCCACTCCAGTATGCTTGCCTAGAGAATCCCATGGACAGAGGATCCCATGGACAGAGGATCCTGGCAGGCGGCAGTCCACAGGGTTGCACAGAGTCAGACATGACTGAAGCGACTAAGCAACAGCAGCAGCATACAAACCAAACCAAACCAAAAACATATTAAAAATTTCTTTTTCACATTTACTTTTAATATTCCCCTGCTTTTTTCCTGATTCCATTTTCTTTCCTATTAAATGGAATAGATTTTCAAAGTTCTTTTACTGTTGTTTGTAATTTATAGATTATCTCAGTTTTTTGTGTGTGTCAGAAAATATTTTTACTTTGTTCCTCACTCTTGTACAAAATTTCAGATTGGAAGCAACTTTGTTTTCTTGGCAAAATATTTCTTGGAGATAGTGTTCTATTGGCTTTGAGAGTCTACTGGTGCTGATGTGAAGTCTGCTGTGTGGAAAAAGTCACATCATTTGGTTGCATTTGCGAATTTTTTGAAATCATTGATAATTTCTTATTCCTTTCTATGAGTGTTTTAACATCTGTAAACCCTGCAGGTTTTATAATATGCTAGCAAACCTGCTGACATCCCCCTTGATTGCTCATGTACTTGTTCACCAAATATTTATTGAAAGCACAATATTTGGCAGGCAGTATTTCTATGTGCTTTGGTTGTTGTTGTTGTTCAGTCTGACTCTTGAACTATAGCATGCCAGGCTCCCCTGTCCACTATCTCCTGGAGTTTGCTCAGATTCATGTATTGAGTCGGTGATGCTATCTAACCATCTCATCCTCTGCTGCCCCCCGCTCCTTTTTCCTATCATCTTTCCCTGAATCAGGGTCTTTTCCAATGAGTCAGTTCCTCACATCAGGTGGCCAAAGTATTGGAATTTCAGCTTTAGCATCAGTCTTTCCAATGAGTATTCAGGATTGATTTTTGCTTGGGGTTGACTAGTTTGATCTCCTTGCAGTCCAAGGGACTGTCAAGAGTCTCTTCCAGCACCACAATTCAGAAGCATCAATTCTTCATCACTCAGCCTTCTTTATGGTTGAACTCACATCTGTACATGACTATCGGAAAAACCATAGCTTTGACGATACAGACCTTTGTTGGCAAAGTGTTGTCTTTGCTTTTTAATATAGTGTCTAGGTTTGTCATAGCACTTTGACTACATGCTAACAAGTGTCTTATGCATAAGATATTGTATATGAAACAGGTTAGCCAAAGAGACTTTTCCTACTTTATAGTTGTTTGGCCTCAAAAAGCTGAGAACAATAGCTGTCAGATAACCTATGCAAGATATACTAAAAGTTTGGAAGACTGTTTCATGACTACTAGCTTATTAATTATCTCCAGCTTTTATAAAATAAGGCTATTAATTCATTGGAAGATTGGAGATAGGCAAAGAGCATATCCTTAGAGAGTTGTCAGAGCTCTTAAGGTCATGGAAGGGGAGCTCACGAAAAGCTCTCAGAGAAATCACATCCATCCCCTGAAATCTGAGGGATTCATAGAATAGTGGCTCACACCTATAAAAGATTTAAAAATTAGCAACTAGATGGTATAAACTTACTGCGTGGTGAGAAGACAGAGGCTACAAGGAAAGTAAGCTGAACTTTTCCTGACAGTATGGGCAAGGAAGTATAGTGTCTGTGGGCTAGTTGGGAGACCATTGAAAGAATCTGTACTCTACCCTGGAATGCAGTATTTTCTCCTTTCTGGTACCTTGGCATAGTTTAGTGAAGGTCTAAGGAACTCGCTGCTGGTCCCAAGTAGTTCCTGGCCAAAAGGAAGTAACAGTGCCTCAATTTGCCTTCTTTCCTGAAACAACAAAGAGCAGGCAAAATACATACTTTTTGAAGCACAAAATATCACATAATAAAGGACTATGATCCCTGAGAATTGAGGAAACAAATGAAATGAGTCTTATAATGGTCCCTACTGACTTCCTGGAGATAGGCTATGTGCAGATGGGGGAGGCCCAGGAGGTGGCTCTCCATTTCTCTGGCTAAATGAGAGAAATAGGAGCCCACAGAGGATGAGGAGGCAGAGTTTACAGGGCAGAGGAGCAGAGAGCAGAAAAAAATCAGAGAGAACAAGTTTGGAGATCTACCTGGTCTTCAGTTGAGATTTGATCATTTCATGCATGTCAGAAGGTATTTAAGATCAGTGAAACAAATGCCCCCAAGTTTAGAGGAAGTAGTCCCCATAACTCAGTCAGGGTCAGGAATAGTTTCATTTGCACCAAAGTGGAAAGCTGCACAGTGTGTGTGCTAAATTGCTTCAGTTGTGTCCAACTCTGTGCGACCCTGAGAACTGTAGATGCCCACGGTGCCTCTGTCCATGGGAATTCTCCAGGCAAGAATGCTGGAGTGGGTTGCCATGCCCTCTTCCAGGGAGGGTGTCTTCCCTTGGAGGAAAACTTCATGATTCATGGGTCATAAATAAAGTACTCAGAAGGGTCTTTCCTAAGCAGTGGTGCAAAATTTAGTTCTAGAACTCGCCCAAATCAAACTGTTTTAGTTTAAATACATCTCTGAATAAAGCTTAAATTATTTATAGTAAAATAAATATGTCTAGTACTCAGTAAGGCAAGACTTACAAAGTCTGATACTGGATAATAAATTAACAGGCATGAAAACAAACAGAAAAATATGACACATAATTAAAGTAAAAATTCTTCCCATCAAAATAGATCTAGAAATCATATTGATGGTAGAATTAATACAAGGGGACATCAGACCAATTATTGTAATTGTCTTCTGTATTTCTAAGAAGCTCTACTTTCAAGTTTCTGCTTTAAGTATGTTTAAAAATTACACAAATCAAATCAAACTTTTGGAGAGAACAGTGATTATATATGAGATTAAAAATATGCTCAATCAAGAGAATCAGAAAACAAGTCATACACTGGGAGAAAGTATTTGCTAAAGACATAAAGGATTGTTATCTATAATATACAAAAACCTCTTAAAACTCAAATGGACCAATGACCTTAGCAGGTACCTCACCAAAGAAGATATACACTACGTATCATTAGTAAACTGCCATTTTAACAGCAATGAGATTATGTACACACCTATTAGAATCATCAAAATCCAAAACACTGGCAACACAATATTGCTCACGAGGCTGTGGAGCAATAGAAACTCTCATTCAGTGTTTCTGGGAATGCAGAATAGCACAGCCAATTTGGAAGACAGTTTGACAGTTTCTTACAAAACGCAACCTACTCTTACCATATGATCCAGCAATAAATGTAAAATTTAAAAACTTCTATTAAATTTTCTTTATGAGCTATTAGAAATAAATGGATATTTGGTATTCCTATAGTTTTGTGTTCTACAATAAAAAGAATTCAGGTAAATTTTATGCTGCATGATTACCATGCAAAAATTAAAATGTATGGAGCTTTTATATTTTTTATTTGTTGCATTATTGATTGTATTCCTATTTGACTAGAAATGATGGGAGCTAAATTCCCTGCTTGTAATTTTGCATGTCAGATGATTGAAAGAATTTTTATATAGATGAGCTTCTAGCTACATATTTGCAAATTGTGTTTTTCCTTCACTACTCACAGATTTCTGTGCCAGGTGTTGTAAGACACTTTCATATTGTGATACAGCCTCTATTTTTGCATCTTAATGCCACAGTGATGGCTGAGTCAGCACACTGGCCAGAAATAGAATCCCCAAAGCCATTTTTTATGGAATAAATAACAGTAAATTAACTTTACTGAAACACTTATAAACAGCTTAAATAAATCCCACTAAACCTAATGAATGCCCAGTCACTCCATTTCTGCTCCATTCTAAGAGAAAATATGATAGAGGGGAAGTTGCAGTGGAAAGAGACATTTTTCTTACTTTTGCAAATTTAGAAACACAAGTGACCTTGTGCATAGATTTCTTGGGCTCCTGCCAGGGTCTTGAAATGAGCTCATACAAGCAAGGTTCCCTGCAGTATGAGATTCATGAGTTCATAGTAAATCCATCTTTGCTATCTCTCTTCTGTCTGAATTAGCACTGTGATTAGGGTCCTCTACATCTTGACACCTGTTGGGTAAGGGACAGTTCATCTTCAGCAAGAGGTAAAATGCTTTTCTTGAATAGAAACCCAAAGTAACTTTTGGGTTGCTTAGCTTCTCAAGTCAATTATTTTCAAGCTATTTCAACATACTCAACATGGAACAAAGATAGGATTTAAGATGTAAGGAACTGGATTAAGATAACTTTCTTTTGTTTTCTAGCATGTAGCTTCTTGGAGAACCCAATAGGTCTCCTTGAAGGAAGAGCTTACCTTATATATGATCTTCACAAAGATGATTCATTGATCATCCCACTAGCATATGAGCAATTTTGACTTGAGATAAGAAGTATGATTAACCAAAGACAGAAAGAATTCATAATATAAAAAAATGAACTGATTTTCATGACAATTACTATCATTTTTTTGAGCATTTATTAAAAGCAGGGCAATATATTTAACGATGCTGTGTATGATATCAGTGTGAGTCCCTATAGGAAAGAGAGGGGACGCTCACATAGGGTAACTCAGGAGAGTTTAATAAAGGAATGATTTAGGTGAGGATGTGTTTAAGAGAAACTAATGAAAAATGGTAGGGTACCCTGGAACTGCCAGTCTTGGAGAGCTATTAGCATACCTAGACTTGAAGGGGCTTAAAGTGTCAGTGGAGCTGAAGCCATAGCTGGTCCTGTAGGAGAAGGCTACCTGAGAAGAGCAATGGAATTCATTGGAGGAATGTAATTGCTGGTCAAACTGTAATCTGGCAGCGAGGATGCTGGGGAATGAATTTCCCAACCACACCCTTCTCCTGCCCTGTGATCTATTGCTTGTCCCATTTGAATTAATTGAAGGCCAGATAGCAAGACAGCTGTTTGCATAGCTCTGTCTTTTAGGACACAGAATAGAGTCTGTCAAAATTTGTAGAGTGGGTCTGGAAGGGCAAATGAATATCGACAAATGTACTAGGCTGAAGTATAGAAACTGCCACTGTCAGACAGTGTGGAACGTGTAACAGCAGTTTATATAGATGAGTCTACTGTTAATACCATTTGGGCTTCCCTGGTGGCTCAGTGGTAAAGAGTCTGCCTGCAGTGTGGGAGACCTGGGTTCAATCCCTGGGTTGGGAAGATCCCCTAGAGAAGGGAACAGCTACCCACTCCAGTATTCTGACCTGAAGAATTCCATGGACTGTATAGTCTATGGGGTTGCAAAGAGTCAGACACGACTGAGTGACTTTCACGTTAATACTTTAAACTTCACAACACACTTGCAAAATCTGTATTGTGAGCCTCACTGTCTAGGGACAAAACTGAGGCTCAGAGATGTTGAGTTTGAAATAAGAGGAAAATTCCAAAGAAGAAATTCTCAAACATTATTGAAAATGTTTCAATATCGAAATTGTTAGGTGACATCTATGCTGTCACTGAACTTATTTATTTTGTTTATCAGTTCAGTTCAGTCGCTCAGTCATGTCCGACTCTTCGCGACCCCATGAATCGCAGCACGCCAGGCCTCCCTGTCCATCACCAACTCCCGGAGTTCACTCAGACTCACGTCCATCAAGTCAGTGATGCCATCCAGCCATCTCATCCTCTGTCGTCCCCTTCTCCTCCTGCCCCCAATCCCTCCCAGCATCAGAGTCTTTTCCAGTGAGTCAACTCTTCGCATGAGGTGGCCAAAGTACTGGAGTTTCAGCTTCAGCATCATTCCCTCCAAAGAAATCCCAGGGCTGATCTTCAGAATGGACTGGTTGGATCTCCTTGCAGTCCAAGGGACTCTCAAGAGTCTTCTCCAACACCACAGTCCAAAAGCATCAATTCTTTGGTGCTCAGCCTTCTTCACAGTCCAACTCTCACATCCATACATGACCACAGGAAAAACCATAGCCTTGACTAGATGGACCTTTATTGGCCAAGTAATGTCTCTGCTTTTGAATATGCTATCTAGGTTGGTCATAACTTTCCTTCCAAGGAGTAAGCGTCTTTTAATTTCATGGCTGCAGTCACCATCTGCAGTGATTTTGGAGCCCAGAAAAATAAAGTCTGACACTGTTTCCACTGTTTCCCCATCTATTTCCCATGAAGTGATGGGACCAGATGCCATGATCTTCGTTTTCTAAATGTTGAGCCTTAAGCCAACTTTTTCACTCTTCTCTTTCACTTTCATCAAGAGGCTTTTGAGTTCCTCTTCACTTTCTGCCATAAGGGTGGTGTCATCTGCATATCTGAGGTTATTGATATTTCTCCCGGCAATCTTGATTCCAGCTTGTGTTTCTTCCAGTCCAGCATTTCTCATGATATACTCTGCATATAAGTTAAATAAGCAGGGTGATAATATACAGCCTTGATGTACTCCTTTTCCTATTTGGAACTAGTCTGTTGTTCCATGTCCAGTTCTAACTGTTGCTTCCTGACCTGCATACAAGTTTCTCAAGAGGCAGGTGAGGTGGTCTGGTATTCCCATCTCTTTCAGAATTTTCCACAGTTTGTTGTGATCCACACAGTCAAAGGCTTTGGCATAGTCAATAAAGCAGAAATAGATGTTTTTCTGGAACTCTCTTGCTTTTTCGATGATCCAGTGGATGTTGGCAATAAGGAATAGAAACTTCAGAGCTCTTTTCCAAGTATTATCCAAGTTAAAATTCACACACAAAAGAAAACGGTATGGTAATGTCTCAAATAAATTAAATATAGAATTGTTATAAAATTCAGCAATCCCATTTTGGATATATCAAAAAAGGTGAAAACAGGAACTTGAATAGATATTTGTACACTCATGCTCTCAGCAACCTAATTCACGATAGCCAAAAGGTGTAATCCAGCCAAGTGTTTGTGAACAGATGAATGGATGAATAAAATAGAGTATATAATATACAATGTACTATTATTCAAACTTTAAAAGGAAGGAAATTTTGACACATGCTACAGCATGGCCGAGCCTTGACAACACTAGCTAAGTGAAACAAATCCAGTCACAAAAGGAGAAATATTATATGATGCCTCTTATATGAGGTTCCTAGAGTAGTCTAATTTGTTCAAATAGAGTAGAATGGTGGTTTCTAGGGACTGGGCTGGGGGACAATGGGGAGTTACTGTTTTTGAGGACAGAGTTTCAGTTTGGGAAGATGAAAAGTTTCTGGAGATGGATGGTGCTGATGGTTGCACAACAGTGTGAACATGCTTATTGCCACATTATCTGTACAATTAAAAAAAAGTTAACATGGTCAATGTTGTTGTTTTTCTACCACAATAAAATATACTTTAAAAAATCACAAAAGTCTGGTCAAATTTATAGAGCAGTTAGTATTGTTAATAGCATCTAAATATATGGAAATGCCAAGACACAGAGAAGTTATTTAACTTGTACAGTATTATACAATTAGTGAATCTAGGAACTCAGATTCAACCCCATGAAAGGTTTTATGATCAAAAATCTACTTTCTTTTCTAGAAATAAACAGACCATTTTACAAACCCACTCCAGGGCCCAGGCTAGTCCCAGGCGTATCATTTCTAAGGTCACTGAATAAGGCAGCTGTTGGTTTGGTGAAGAAAATCAAATCCATTTCTATGAATAAATAATGTGTTTGTCCAGAAGTTGTTAATTGGTAAAATCTGTAATTCTCAAAGGTAACTATTAGTGATCTGATGCATAATATTTGATTCTCATCAAACTGTGTTGTTATTTTTGTGGTTTGACCTTCACAGTGTTTGTTCTCAGGGTTGAGGTCTGCAGTTCTGGATGTCCCATCCATCGCTGCCAAAAGTACAGAAACTTAGAGGGATTTCCTGGTGGTTTTGTTGTTGTTGTTGTCACTGTTCCTGCTTTTCAACTTTATTTCCTGTTTAAAACAGTGGGTGGGATTTAATAAATAAATATGTTTGTATGTATGTGTGTGGGGGGGTATGGGTGAGTAGGTGTGGAGAGAGAAAGAAAGAAAGAAAAAAACGAGGAAGTGTGAGTAATTGGGTCAGTTTTGGTTTGAGAGTTACCTTATGAAAGCATAAGCTTTTTACTGGTGGCTCAGCGATAAAGAATCCATCTGCCAATGCAGATGTGGGTTCAGTCCCTGGGTCGGGAAGATCCACTGGAGAAGGGAATGGCAACCCACTCCAGTTTTCTTGTATGGGAAATCCTGTGGACAGAGGAGCCTGGCAGAACTGGAGTCCATGGAGTCTCAAAGACTTGGACACAACCCAGCGACTAAAACACAACAAAGTTTGAGAAACACTGACAAGCAAGTTCTCAGCAAGAAAAATAAATTTAAAAAAAAGGATTATGTTAATATTTCAATATTGAAGGAAGAGAATTCTGATTTTAATTGTAATTAACGTGTCATTAATAAAAAATGAGCTAGATGGTATAGGCTGGATGACTGGGTGAATCTTTACCTTTCAGATACCTGTGTGGAAAACCTCATTTAACAAAGGACACAGCAGAACACAATCTAAGGCAAAGTATTCTTGTTGAAATAAAGAACTATTCTTGTTAGGGATTGAGATTGTACATCTATTCACAAAATTACCAAGCACTTTTCTTTAATGCAGACATTAACTTGTATATAAACGAATTCTGATATTGTCCAATCTGATTATGCAAAATAGACAAAAAAGGAAATCAGATCAAGACAAATCAGTTAGCAATATGGAATCATAGGGAGTGGCTATCAATGAAGACTATGGGCTTATCACCTTTAAGTAATAAATCACCTTTATATTTAGTGTTCTTTTAGGGTCTTAGCCTTAGGTTCCTTAGGTTCTATGGGGTAGAATAGGACCCAGACGTCGGGACGATCCAAGGACTGAATCTTGATTTTATTCAAATTCAGAATTTTGATGTGGATCCTACAGTTACTCTTAAGGTCAGAGACTTGGTTATTTTCTCTTTCTTACCTAAATAGACAATACTATTTGGAAAGAAAGAAAGAACAGAGGTTTAACTCTAAAGCTGAGAGATTTGTTGGTGTGAGAAGGGAAAATCTAGACAGGTCAAGATAATGCAGAGCAATAAATAGATACAAGCAAATAAGCTGTGGCATATGTAGAGATTTAGAACACATACTGGGGAATTAAGGTTCAGGGACAAAATCAGTCACTGGCATTCAAGAGTCCAAGGCACCAATTTTATCACTGTGAGGAACATGGCAAGAATTTGGTTTTGGGGAACCTTATTATCCAGAACAAAAAGACTTGATAGTGAGACTGACCTGGAGGTTGAACTAGTGAATTATTGCCACACTTGAGCGATCTTGTATGTCCCTCATGGGGGGTGAAGATTAGTCCCAGGATTCAAGTGGCAGCTGGCTCTCTTGGCAGGACTCCAGGAAGCCCACTGAGGTTATGGTAGAAGTGGAGGGCTGAGTGGAAATCACAAGGTCCAGGGAAGAAGAGGAGCCCATTCTCAGGTGATCTAAGTAGGTTGTGGCTTGGTTTGTGATTTTTTAATTTCCAAACTTCCAAGTGTGAATTTGGGTCTTTTCAGAGTGCTTGTTTTGGATTTTAGCTGCTATAGGGGAGGGAGTTTTCAGCTTTCGGGAGCCATCTTCAAAGACTGGAGGACACATTTGTCTAGGGCAAAAAAAAGGATAAGCATCTGTTGGTATTAATTTTTAAAACTGAAAATATCTGGATGCCTGCTTCCTTGAGTGACTCTTAGTTTTCCCTGGCTTCTCTGAAGTACTTGGTTCTACCCCAAATGCCTCGTCTCACATATTCCAGCTTGGCTCTACGTGTTTCAACAGTTCACATAAGCCACTGAACTTACGGTTATTTATCCAGATCTGGTATTTGGCAGTTTGCTCACAAGTCCCTTTCACTGAAATCTTCTTTTCTGGGCACTGATTTGGGCTGAAAGTGAAAACTGACTCTTGGATCAGAGATGCCAGGCTGAGTCTGATAAAAGATTTACTGCAGAGTGTTTAGAATCACTGA